>NW_024081506.1:520584-808599 GCF_003009895.1 Hyaena hyaena
TTTTTTTTTTTTTTTTTTTTTTTTTTTTTTGCCATAAACAAACTATCTATCCCTCTGCTTTAAGAAAAGTTGGTTCCATAGAAAATAACAGTTCAATTCAAATAAACTTATATCAGTGTGAAATATGTTCTTAAAAATATCACAGTGAAGAGTATTGACAAATTGTTTAAAATTGTGTCTCCTTAGCTTAAAAAAAGTACAAACACTTTAAAATACCAGAACTATTTCTCATAAACAGTCTTTTAGTTTTAGTGTCTTTACTTACAAATGCTTTCTATTTAAAAAATGAAACTGAAACTTCTGTTCCTTTAAGACTATTTAGATATGTAAGCCTTTACCTATTAGCTGGTATTCCTTTTACCCTCATCTGGATATAAACTTTTTAAAAATTTCATCTTGTATAATTGATACAAGATGATACCAATGACTATACAAATGGAAATATATAAGTAAAATATCATATAGCCAATGTGAAATCAAATGTGTATTCATCAAAGAATTTTGGAGTTTCCTACATAACAAGCTTATTCTAGACATTGAGGAAAAGTCTGCAATATGAAAGTTCTCTACTCTCAAGGACTATACAATCAGTTAAGAGGCAGATGAGTGAAAAGATTATTATATCTTATTGGCATGAGTGCTACACCAAAAAATGCATAATAGGTAAGCAGCCACAAAATAGTCACTTATTGCCAATGAATGAAGTTAACCTAGAGAAGGGGAAGCCTAGAATGTGCTGTATAAGTTAAATAGCACGTCCCTAGACAAGACGCTTCAGGTGGGAGGAAGGGCGAGCTTCCAGGCAGGGGAAGCAGAACCGAAACTGCACACATGAAGAGGCACAGACATACTCAGGAACTTTTAGTTGTTCTGTGAGACAGAAGCACAAGTATCATTGGGGGTTGAGAGGAAAGAGATAATACCGCAAATAAAGTCTAGGGCTGGTTGATGAAGCCTTTTGAACATGACATCAGTGGATGGATTTATCCCATAAGGAATGGAAATACAATAGACTATTGCAAACAAGAGATGACATGATAAAATGTGTACCTTAGCTTTTGTGAAAACAAAGGTTTGGAGGAAGGCAAGACTGGAGGGGGAGAACAATTAAGATATATAAGAATGTGCAAAAGTCATATTATAGCGTGTAAATTTTTACCCTAACGTCCTTAAGAGATTTTTAAAAAGCATATAAAATACAAACCCAGAAGAGTCTGCATGATTAGATTACAGAATTACAGAGGAACTCAAAGACCACAAATTCCAAATGTATTCTAAATAGTGCATTATTTTCCTCTGTTACTAAGTGGAAAAATATATCCAATCATATCTGATCAACTGGCTTCATTAGAAATAGCAGATAGTGTTTCCAGCTGACTATTAAAAGTGAATCTGTCAGGTTTCATTACTATTATTAAAGTGGAATTATCAGTTTTGCTCCTTCAAAGTCAAAACAGTCTATTCACTAGATAAGATCAGCCAAGTTTTTGTTCCTAACATTACACTTAAAACAATTCCCTTTCTTCAACTATTTGATAGTGTTTTTTTGAAAAGGATTTTTATAATACAGACAAAAATCAGCTACAAAAGATCCATTTACAGTACATGTTTGAAACACAATGAAATGTGAATCTGGAATGGAAGAAAAATTCAAAAACATATATAGAGAATCAGAGAAGAAATATTACTCCTGGAAATAATGGTTACACAGTTTGTAATATTCGGCTACTATCTTGCTTTTCGCTTTTAAGTCAACCTGATATAATTTTCGGTCTACATGATATTCAGATAGGCACGTTACTCAATGTCTGGTACAACTCTGGCATGTATAACATGAATTGGATTAGAAGTAACCATTGATTGCAACTTCGGTTTGTATTTTTGACTGCCAGAGACATCAACGGTCATGATTTTCCTTCAAACTTGCTTCTCTTTGTTAAAAGAAGTTGTTTATACTTTGAAAATGCTTATTTTTATTTATTTTTGTGTTGTTTTCAGATAATTTTCCATAGTTATGTATTTTTAATGCAAATATTTTAGACTGTTAAATGTATGAGCAAAGGCAGTTGAAAATTATGACATATTAATACATTATTTGAGATGTTTATTATGACCAGATAACAACTTTATCTCTCAAACAATGGGATTTCTAAACAAATGTAAATTTTTAAAAAATTCCTTTAGGAAAATAACGCTCATTTTTTGAGAAACTATTTGATTTTTTTTCTCGTAAATTATAGTATTATTTCATTGAAATCATAATGCCATCTCCAAATTAATTAGAGCAATAAAATGACTCATGCTCTATTCAGACTTAATGGTTAACCTTATGGCCTGCTAGTCATGATGCTCTGAAAGAATAATGACATGAGGGACTGAGAGGGGTCAAAGAAAATTCTCACATTCCCTTTGGGGAATGAGAGAGACAAAATATAGACAATCAGTAAAGAGTATAAACTCAGATTTCTGGGGGGTTTCTTGGTCACATATACTTGAGACAAGTAACTGTTCAGCAGATTCTGTCATTACACAGACACCTCTCTGAAAAGGGAAAAGAGTCAGTCATGAAAAAGACAAAACCTGAAATTACACAATTAATTACAAGCCATCTCTCCTATGGCTATATATTACACCTAGGAGAGTCTGAGCTTAAAGGTTATACTACTAATTCTCTGTTCAAATGGTACTTTTATTACCCATTAAATATCACTCAGTGTGTGATTATTTTTACCCTTGACTTAGAAATTGTGAACCTGAGACATTAAAATGGGTTAGTGGCTCTAAATCAGACAATACATAAAAACTCCCAACTAATTGGTTTTTATAAATTGTTTGGCAACGAGATGCATTTAAAAATGAGTACATGGCTTCAGGAAGAAACAAGTTAAAAAAACTTACGACATACAATAGGAAAGTTATAAAATATCAGTTTGTATACTCACACATCTTCTGTTTAACGCCTTTATCTTGACCACCACTAAGCTACTCATATAGTGAAGAAACTCCCAATATACTGATAGTCCTCCATATGTGCCAGTGGGTACCTTAAATTTTATAGGAGTAAGTGTATTTTAAAGGAAATGTTTATATTGTGCAATAAAAGGAAAAATGACATACACAGGGCCTAAAAGTAAGGAGCAAATCCCAACAAAATATAGCAAAAGCCCTTTGACAGCAGATGTGAGCCTTTCTCACTTTTACATATTCAAAGTGTAAAAATAATTGGTCAACACATATATATTGTGTATACAATAGTGAAAATAAATATAGGACCTCCCATTAGACAGCATACAGGTACCTGTTAGGGATACGTACATTCAGGATGCTGATATAAAATATATATCAGCAGGGGGTTAGAGGGCAAACAGCACAGAAAGAGGTATCTCAAAGTTTTTATTCTCATGTTTGAATCTAATAAGCCTTTATCCCATTTAAAAGCTAGTATGAAAATGATGAATCACTATTCTGTACATATGAAACTGGATATTATGCTGTATGTTAACTAATTAGAATCTAAAATGGAAACTAAAAAAAAATTGTGTAACTCTATTTCTATCCCAATCATCTGTCAGTCATCTATATCTACACACCTACACTGAGGTCTTGAATAATTACTTCATAGAAGGTAATTAATAAAATTTACATGATTTAGTGGTATAGTAACTAATATGATGTGAGGTCAACAAAGTCTGAAGTTGAGGCATTCAATGGCAGTTCACAGTAAGCACTCATTACCACTCCACACTGTAGGAGACAGTATTAGAACTATATGTACTATTAAAGTTCATGGTGTACATTTCCAAATAACTTTACTAGACAGGCGCTTTAACCAGCTAAGCCACGGAGCCAGGCCCAAATAACTTTAGATAAGCATCACAGAATTTGTTGGTAATCTTTAATTTTTATGTATGTTCCTCCTTTAGAACAAGTTTTGGTATTATTAAAATTAAATTGACAT
Source organism: Hyaena hyaena (assembly GCF_003009895.1). Classification (NCBI taxonomy): domain Eukaryota; kingdom Metazoa; phylum Chordata; class Mammalia; order Carnivora; family Hyaenidae; genus Hyaena; species Hyaena hyaena. The sequence continues at coordinate 524,543 of NW_024081506.1, forward strand.
AAATTGCACTTTATGTCAATGAGGGGATCATACGGTTATTGACTTCATTGCTAACTGACCCTACATAGAAATGGTTTTATGTGTTTTAGCTACATATCTCTAAAACATTAGAATGAAATATATGATTAATATCATAAAACAGTGAAAAATTCTTTTAAATTGAAAAGCATATAGTACTATTTAGAACTATATTACAAATAACAGGAAGTGGTAAGTAAGTATGTATCATGCATTTTTATAAATATCACCTTCATGAAGTAGAAGTAAGCCAGGTACTTCAGAATAATTAGAGATTCTTGCCACTTGCAGTGTTCTATAAAGAACAAGCCAATAATTTCTGAAAAATATTTTTCATTGCAAAGAGTATTAATTACCCATCTGCTGTTTCCCTTCTTGGAAAACGGTGGTATATATAACTTAAGCAAGAGTTTGTTTATTGCTGGCCTACTGTAAAAATTTTTTTTAAAAATCAGAGTAATTCAGAAAATCGTGTACTTTTATCAATAAAGTTACTTAACAGAAGACCATGGAGGAAGGAAAGAGGAAAAAAAATAGCTACAAACAGAGAGGGAGGGAGGCAAACTGTAAGAGACTCTTAAATACAGAGAACAAACTGAGGGTGGACGGGGGGGGGGTGTAAGGGAGAGGGGAAAATGGGTGATAGGCATTGAAGAGGGCACTCATTGGGATGACCACTGGGTGTTGTATGTAAGCATTGAACCACAGAATCTACCCCAAAAGCAAAGAGCACACTTTACACACTGTATGTTAGCCAATTTGACAATAAATTATATTTAAAAAAATATATACATGTTAATTTCCTTTAAGTAAAACTTCCATATGGAACTGTAAGAATATACCATATGTAACAGAAATTATAAATTTCATTATGTTATAGAAGTCATTTATTTACAAAGAAGATAACATATTGTTTAATGATTCAAATTATTGATATCTAATAGAAAACATAATCATATTCAAAAGAAAACATTTCCTGGAAACATTCATTTTAATTTATTTTTTAGTTAGTTGATATATGGTATAATATTGATTTCAGTAGGATTCAATGATTCATCACTTACATGCAACACCCAGCACTCATCACAACCAGTGACCTTCTTAATATCCATCACCCATCTAGCCAATCTCCCACCTGCTTCTCTACATCAACCGTTTGTTCTGTATCGTTGTCTCCTGTGGTTTGTTTCCCTTTCCTCTCTCATCCCCACCTCTCATACATTCATCTGTTTTGTTTCTTAAATTCCACATATGAGTGAAATTGTATGATCTTTGTCTTTCTCTCATTGACTTATTTTGCTTAGCATAAAACATTCTATTTCCATCCATATCATTGCAAATGGCAAGATTTCATTTTTTTTGAATGGTTGAGTAATATTCCATTGTGTGTATATATATATATATATACACAATGTATATATACAATGTATTATATATATGTACATTGTATATATATATAATGGAATATTATACTTATATGTATACTTAAGTATACATAATATACTTATGTATATATATACCACCTCTTTTTATCCACTCATCAGTCAATGGATATTTGGGTTCCCTTCATAGTTTGACTCTTATTGAAAACGCTGCTATAACTATTGGGGTGCATGTATACCTCTGAACCTGTATTTTTGTATCTTTGGGCTAAGTCCCTAATAGCACAATTGCTGGACCATAGGGTACTTGTATTTTTAGTTTATTGAGGAACCTCCATATTGTCCTACACAGTGGCTGCACCAGTTTGCATTCCCACCAGCAGTGCAAGAGGGTTCCCTTTTCTCCACATCCTCATCAAGACCTGTTGTTTCTTGTGTAAATTATTGCCATTCTGACAGGTGTGAAGTAGTGTCTCATTGCAGTTTTGATTTATATTTCCCTAATGATGAGTGATGTTGAGCATCTTTTCATGTGTTTGTTAGCCATCTGGATGTCTTCTTTGTAAATGTGTCTATTCATATTTTCTGCCCATTTCTTAACTAGGTTGCTTGATTTTTGGGTGTTGAGTTTGATACGTTCTTTATAAATTTTGGTGTCTAACCCTTTATCAGATATGTCATTTACAAACATCTTCTCTTATTCCATAAGCTGCCTTTGAGTTTTGGGATTGTTTCCTTCACTGTGCAAAAGCTTTTTATCTTGATGAAGTTCCAATAGTTCACGCTTGCTTTCATTTCCCTTGCCCTCAGTGACGTGTCTAGTAAGAAGTTGCTCCAAGCAAGGTCAAAGAGGTTGCTGCCCGTGTTCTTCTTTAGGATGTTGATGATTTCCTGTCTTACATATAGTTCTTTCATCCATTTTGAATTTATTTTGTGTGTGGTGTAATAAAGCAGTCCAATTTCATTCTTCTATATGTCACTGTCCAGTTTTCCCAAAACCATTTGTTGAAGAAACTGTCTTTTTTTCCATTGGATATTCTTTCCTGCTTTGTTGCCCATACAGTTGTGCATCCATTTCTGGGTTTTCTGTTCTGTGCCATTGATCCCTGTGGCTGTTTTTGTGCCAGGGCTATACTGTCTGGACAAATTGAAATTTGTCTGGACAAATTGAAATCTGGAATCATGATGCCTCCAGGCTTGTTTTTCTTTTTCAGGATTGCTTTGGCTATTCAGGGTCTTTTGTGGTTCTATACATATTTAGGATTGTTTGATCTAGCTTTCTGAAGAATGCTGATGGTATTTTGATAGGGATTGCATTAAATGTATAGATTCCTCTGGGTAGCATAGACATTTTAGCAATGTTTATCCTTACAACCTGTAAGCATTTTTTTTCCAATTCTTTGTGTCCTCTTCAATATATTTCATAAGCCTTCTATAGTTTTAAAGTACAGATATTTTACTTCTTTGATTAGGTTTATTCCTAGCTATCATTGTTTTTGGTGCAATAGTAAATGGAATTGATTCCTTGATTTCTTTTTCCATTGCTTCATTATTGGTGCATAGAAATGCAACAGATTTCTGCACATTGTGTTTTATATCTTACAACTTGGATGAATTCGTATATTAGTTCGAGCAATTTTTTTTGTGGAGTCTTTTGAGTTTTCTACATAGAATCATGTCATCTGCAAATAATAAAAGTTTGACTTCTTTGATGATTTGTATGCCCTTTATTTGTTTTTGTTGTCTGATTGCTGAGGCTAAAATTTCCAGAACTACATTAAATAGAATGGTGAGAGTGGCATCTTTGTCTTGTTCCTGACTATAGGGTTTTTCCTCATTAAGGATGATATTAGCTGTGAGTCTTTTGTGTAAGGCCTTTAAGTTGCTGAGGTATGTTCTATCTATAACTACTTTGTAGATGGTTTTTATCAAGATTGGATGCTGTACTTTGTCAAGTACTTTGTCTGCATATATTGACAGAGTCATATGGCTCTTATCCTTTCTTTTATTAATGCGGTACTTCATATTGATTAATTTGCAAATACTGAACCAGCCCTGCAGCTCAGGAATAAATCCCTCTTGGTCATGGTGAATAATTCTTTTAAAGTACTATTGAATTTGACTTGCTAGTATGTTTTTGACAATTTTTGCATCCAGGTTCATCAGGGATATTGGCCTGTAATTTTCCTTTTTAGTGAGATCTTTCTATGGTTTTGGAATCAAAGTAATGCTGGCTTCACAGAATAAGTTTGGATGTCTCCTTCTATTTCAATTTTTTTTTAACAGTTTGAGAAGAATAGGCATTAACTCATCTTTAAGTGTCTGGTAGATGGGGTGCCTGGGTGTCTCAGTCGGTTGGTTAGTGTCCAACTTGGGCTCAGGTCATGATCTCGCAGTTCATGGGTTCAAGCCCCACGTTGGGCTCTGTGCTGACAGCCAGCTCAGAACCTGGAGGCTGTTTCAGATTCTGTGTCTTCCTCTCTTTCTGACCCTCCCCTGCTGACGCTGTCTCGCTGTCTCTCTCTCTCTCTCTCACTCTCTCTCAGAAATAAATAAAACACTAAAAATTTTTTAAATGTCTGGTAGAATTACACTGAGAAGCCATATAACCTAGGACTCTTATTTGTTGGGAGATTTTTGATAACTTACTCAATTTCTTTGCTGGTTATGGATCTCTTGAAGTTTTCTACTATTTCACTTTTGGTGGTTTGTAAGTTTCTAGGAATTTGTCCATTTTTTTCCAGACTGCCCAGTTCATTGGCATATAATTTTTCATAATATTCTCTTATAATTTTCCACCTGTGGTGTTGGTTGTGATCTCTCCTCTTTCATTTGTGATTTTATCTAGTTGGGTCCTTTCTCTTTTCTTTTTGGTAAATCTTTCAAAGAACCAGTTCTTAGTTTCATTGATCTGTTCTACTGCTTTTTTTGTTTGTTTGTCACTATATTACTTATGTCTGCTCTAATCTTCATTATTTCCCTTCTTCTGCTTGCTTTAGGCTTTATTTGTTGTTCCTTTTCTAGGTTCTTTAGGTGTAAGGCTAGTTTGTATATTTGGGACCTTTCTTGCTTCTTGAGATAGGCCTGAATTGCAATATACTTTCCTGTTAGGACTGCCATTGCTGCATCCCAAAGGGTTTGGACTGTCCTGTTTTCATTTTCATTTGCTCCCATGTATTTTTTAGTTTCTTCTTTAATTTCCTGGTTAACCCATTCATTCTTTAGGATGTTCTTTAACCTCCATGTATTTAAGGGCTTTCCAATTTTTTTCTTGTGGTTGACTTCAAGTTTCATAGCGTTGTGATCTGAAAAATATGCGCAGTATGATATCAATCATCTTGAACCTACTGAGGTCTAATTTGTCTCCAGTATGTGATCCATTCTGGAGAATGTGCCATATGCACTGCAGAAGAATGTGTATTCTACTACTTTAGGAGGAAATGTTTCAATATATCTGTTAAGTCCATCTGATCCAATGTGTCAATCAAAGCCATTGTTGATTTTCTCCTTAGATGATCTGTCATCCATTGCTGTAAGTGGGGCATAAAGACCCCTACTATTATTGTATTATTATCAAATGAGTTTCTTTATGTTTGTTACTAAATGATTTATATATTTGGGTGCTTTCAAGTTGAGGGCAAAAATATTTAGAATTATTAGATCTTCTCAATGGATAGACCCTTTAATTATGATATACTGTACTTCTTCATCCCCTGTTACAGTCTTTGTTTTAAAATCTAGTTTTTCTGGGGGTACCTGGGTGGCTCAGTCAGTTGAGCATCTGGCTTGTCATGTTGACCAAGTTTCCATGTTTTGCATGTTTTAAAAGGCTTGTTATATTTCCCACACCTGAGAATACTGCTGTATTAAAGAGGAGCCATACACTGTCCAGGACCTGGAACTTCAGGAAGTGTTTCTGGTGTATGCTGTGTGCACTCTGCTGTTGTTTTGACTGCAGAGCTCAGTCCTCTGCAGCGCTCCTCCTTGCGTGCAGTGGGGACTTGCACCTGCTAATGCTGTCTCTCTCCAACCATGGAGATTCTTCTGCCAGTCTACAGATCGATTTCCTGGGTTAATAAAATTTCAACACACATGTATGTACAAATTTTCATTTGTACATACATAAAGTCTTATTTCTTTTGGGTAAATACCAATACATTTCCAAAGTATCACTTTTCATACCTACCATTATGTGTGAGAAGTCCAGTTACTCCAATCCATGAAAGGATGTAATAACAATAAGTTTTTAATTTGCACCCCACTTCTGACTAATAATATTAAGCATCACTTCATGTGATTGTTGCCATCCATGTATTTCCTTTGGTGAATGGCCTAATTAAAAATTTTGCTAATTTTTCAAATTGTTGGAAAACAAATGTCTTCTTATTCCCAGGTTTGGAGCATTTATTACATATTCTGCATATATGTACTTTATTAAATATAAAATTTTCAAATACTCTCTTCCAATCTATTACTTGTATTCTCAGTTCTTTAACATTGGCATTCAAAAGCAAGAAACGACCATTTTCCCCCCAATTTTGATGAAGTCATGTTTTTATTTTTATGGATTATGCTTGTGCTGTGATGGCTAAGAACTCTCTAAGATATAAAGATATTCTTCTAAATTTTCATTCATAAATTTAATGGTTTTGAGTATTATTTTCAGGTTTATAATACATTTTAATCAATTTTGCATGCTCTGAACATGGTGATTGTTTCCTTGATTTTTACATATAAATATCCAAGTTTCCACCACCCTTGTTGAAAAAAGTTCTTCTCTCCAATAATTGCCTTTACTCTCTAAAAAAATTCAATTTGCTGTACATCTTTAGGACTATTTTTAGACTCCATATTGTTCCACTGATTCAAAAATCCAAATTAACTACTTACTATTGCTTCATAAAGTTTTAAAATTAAGTAGTATAATCTTTCAAATATTTTCTTTTGTTTTACAATCATTTTGACTAGTGTACTTTGCGTTTCCATATAAATTTAAAGCTTGTTTATTACTATAAAATATTTCTCTTACTTTGATCATGAAACTGAAGCTATGAATTAAATTTGAGGAGCCTTCCAATCCATGAAGATGATACAGTTCTTCTTTGCTTAGGCTTCATTTGAATCTCATCAGTATTTTCAAGTTTTCAGCTTATAGAACATCACATAGCTTATTTGATTAGATCTGGTTTTTAAAAATAACTTTCTTGCTAATATAAATGTTAATTTAAAATTATTTTAATTGCTTATTTCTAGTACATAAAAAACAACTGACGTTTGTTTATTAGTTTGAGTCCTATGACCTTACTACATTTTAGTAGATTCTTTGGTATTTTCAATGATGATGGCCATGTTGCCTGGGGAGAAATAGTTTCATTTCCTCCTTTTCAATTTAGATGTCCCTCGCCTCTTATTTTTCTAGTCTTACTGAACTGACTAGGACATTCAATGTGATATCAAAGATTGGTAAGACAGGATGCACTTTTCCCTTGTCTCATCCAAGGGGAAAATACACACTATTTCAGAACTTAATATAGTAGTAGTCTTTTGTAGGTCCTGTTCATCAGGTTGAAGAAATTCCTTTCCATTCCTAATTTACAGGATGGCCAATGTATATGGAATTGTAACAGAATATTTTTTCTTAATTTCCTGAGAGAACGACATGATTTTTCATTTTTAGTCTTTATATGTGAATTACAGTACTTTTAAATTTTTTTTTTTATGTTTTATTTATTTCTAGGAGAGAGAGAGAGAGACAGCATGAGCAGGGGAGGGTCAGAGAGAGAGGGAGTCACAGACTGAAACAGGCTCCAGGCTCTGAGCTGGCAGTCAGCACAGAGCCCGACGTGGGGCTCGAACCCACGAACCGCGAGATCACGACCTAAGCGAAAGTAGGACGCTTAACCGACTAAGCCACCCAGGCGCCCCGAATTACAGTACTTTTAAAAACATACATAAAATAAAAATCAGTCATCATAAAATTTCAATGATTTTTAAAGCAAATTTTGAATTATACACTAAAATCTAAATTTAGAACATTTCCATCACACCCCAAAATTCCAATGCACCCAATTTACAGTCAATCTTCAGTCCTAACATTATGATCCTATAACCACTAATCTACATTATGTCTCTATATATGTGCCTTTTCTAGAGATTTCAGATAAAGTCATATTTTAGAGACTATATGGTCTTGTGAGCTGGCTATTACCACTTAATTAATCAAGTTTCATTCATATTGTGGCATTTATCAGGAGTTTATTTTTACTACCAAATGGTATTCAATTATATGTCTAATTAAAACAACTTTTTAGAAATATAACATATAATAAATGGAAATTAGTTGAATAAGTGAAATCTCTAAATTAGACAAGCACCATTTTTAATTGATTTTTGCAATTATTTATTATAAGAAATTCAGTTTGGTTTTTAATCCACTTTTAACTTTTACATTTTGTGTGAGGAAAATTAGAGATCAGCTACACATCTATCTAGATTTCTCAGAGAATCAATAGCAAGTCATTGTAATTGTACTCTTCAGGTTAACAAATATTATCTGATTGATGGCATGCAATTATTATAAATTAATTATTATGAATTAAATATCTGTTTTTCAAAGGAAATCTGAATATGAAAATGGTGTTTTATGTCTTCTGTATCAGATAGGACTGACTTGTTTATGGATTATATCTTACATTTGTTAATACAGTTAAGCAAATTTACACACAAATGAATACCATTTTGCTAATTCAAAAAACGTTAAACAATGTATTTTGATTTTTTCATTTTTCATTTATTCAATGGCTCTAAATTGAGCTATTCGATACCATCTGCACTCAGATTTATCATAATATAAATCTCCCTTGGCAGTAAAAAGGATACTTCCAACATTCCAAAAATGCATTTGTTGGAGCATACTCATTCTTAAATGCACAATATTTGAAGGTCTAATCCAATATGGGACACTATTTTTATATAGAATATTAAATTTTTACAAGATTAATAAAAAATTAATATTACTTCTCTGTTCAACTATTCCCTTCTTTTATTTTGAGGATTTTTTAAAAGGTTATAGATTCATCTTCAGAAAATAGATGAAATGCTGGTTTACTTTTTTTTGGTTATAACATTTAGTGTGAAATACTTATGAGGGCAGAGTGAAAATTCCAAAACTTAAAGCTATTCTTGGATATATTAGAATTTATTACATGAGTATAATTGTTAATATAGATAAGAAAGAAAAGTCAAATGAATAGAAAGTTCACTAAGATTAATAAATATTTAAACTGAGAATGGACTTTTAAAAAGAGAATTATAAAATACAGAAATCAGATTATATGAAAAATAGCAGAAAACCATAGCAACATTATTTAAAAAGTAAACATTACAGTTTAAAATATAATTTATATTATAGACCAAAAAATAACAGTATAAATAACCTAAGAGGCACATCAAAGTGAATAAAAATAAATCTGGTAGAACCTTCATAAAATTCAGCAAACATAGGTTTTAAGGTGAAAATAATTACTGGAGACAGAAAAAAGTAAATATTAAGTGATAAAAGTTTCAATTCACCAGTAAGCTATATTCATTTTAAACTTCTATGGCTAGATTTTTTTAAAAAATCACATGAATATAGATAGAGAATAAATAAATAGCTAATAAAGAGAACATAAACATATAATTAATATTTGTAAACTTCCCTTTAAGTAACTGGTAAATCAAGAAGATAGTATAATAGCTTAATTAGAATACTGAACACCTATGATCAAAATTGAACTTAAGAGCATACACAGAATTTTATACTCCCAAAATGGAGAATATGCATTCTTGTAAGTACATAAAACAATTAAATGTAAGCTCATACCTGGTCCCAAAGCAAGTCTCAATTCTGCAACAGATATCATAATTGTCCCATTATCTGATTAAATTACAAATATATAGAAATTGCTAAGAACAGATAACTAACATACTATATATTTGAAAATAAAAAGTATGGAAAAGTATTGGGCCAAACACCAAACTGTAATGAAAATTTTAAAATAGCACTGTATCAAAATAAACAACTACAGTTTTAATTTTGTAGGATACAGCCAACACAATTTTTACAAAGAAATACAGAGCCCAAATGCAGGTAGTGCTGGAAATGACTCATTTTGGCTTGTGAGTGATGATTATTAAACCTAAATGCTCAGGAATTTTGTTCAGTATGTGCCACTGGTAGCTCAAATGTAACCATGGTGGAACCATTTACAACACAGTCATATTCAAAAGCTACAATTCAGAGCTATAATTAATTTTGTAAAATGTCAGTACACCACTGCTTGTATATTAATATTCAGAGAGAAGAAATGCTGTAACCAAATGGAATGTAGACAGAGCTGATTAAAGCCAATGAAAATAGAAGATTTAAAATGATAAAGAGATGAAGAAAAATAATGAATTGGAAAGCAAGCATTCTATGGACACTATCAAATCTCAAGTTAATGTTATTGAAAAGATTATTATGCTATAAGCAACCAAAATTATTAAAAGATTGGTTAAGGAGAAATATATTAAAGAAGTAACAATATTAGGAATTAAATGAGGTCATAAAATACACATGCAACAGAAATTCAAAATATAATTACATAGAATCATTTATTAGATGCATCTCAACAGAAATAAAACACAGCTAAACTTCCCAAAACTAACTCAAGAGTAATAGACAACCTATGTTGTTTTATAGCCATTTCATAAATTGAATCCATATTTTCACGTCTTAGGACACAAAGGAAAATCTCATTACTGTTATTTCTGGGTTGTTTTGCATGAAGGATCTACAAATATTCAAGGGGAAATATATAAACCTAACCTTATATAGTATTCCCACAAATGGAAAAATGTAATACTATGCCACAGTTAAAAGCTATAACCAACTATGTAAATACATAATATTTACATATATCTACATATAGGTATATGGTGTTGAGTGAAAATCTAATTGAATGAGTTATATAGTACATATAACTATATAACATATATAGTACATATATATATATTGCTATTTGAGCAAATTAAAAATGCAAACTAAAATATTATAATACATGGAGGTGAAAATATAAACACCATTCCAATTGCTTTCTATGTGAGATGGGAATGAGAATAGAGATCAGATTAGATTATTAACTTCCAATAATTAAAAAAGAATAAATTTGGGATGCCTGGGTGGCTCAGTCAGTTAAGCATCCGACTTCGGCTCAGGTCATGATCTCGAGGTTCGTGGGTTAGAGCCCCGCTTTGGGCTCTGTGCTGACAGCTCAGAGCCTGGAGCCTGTTTCAGATTCTGTATCTTCCTCTCTCTCTGACCCTCACCTGCTCAAGCTGTCTCTTTCTCTCAGAAATAAATTTTTTTAAAAAGTTAAAAAAAAGAAAATGACACATTTATAAAAAAAGAATAAATTTACTAAACAATTACAATAATTAAATTACTAAAACTGGGTCAAAGAAATAAAGAAAACCTTCAATACAAATCCAAATTGAAATATGTAGCACAAAGTTCTTGATTAACGATAAAATTAAGGTGATCAGAACTTACTGGGTGATTTCAATCATATAAAAAGTAAAAATTAAGAAAAAACCCACTAACAAATGAGGTGGTAGTGACTGGAGGGATGCATGCTGGGAATGGCAGGCATGCAGATAATGCACTCTTTCTTCAATATTTAACATCTATTCATTTTATTTCTCATATTTAAATTTTTCCTGATAAACTTTCTTTTATACATTGGTAATAACTGAGTTGTTTTGTTTGTTTGTTTTTAACACCACAGGTGAAGGAATGAGAAAAGAAGGATAAAAAAAAGGGAGAATATAAAAGTGAAAGGAAAAATTTTATAAAGGAGAGCTAGGAGGTAAAAAACATTTTCCTGAATTCACTGCCTAACATACTGACACAAGATGGAAATTAATAAGGGGACTAGATAATGTTTATATTGTTATACTAGCATTGCTGTTATACTGGTAATGTACAAAAGAGATGCTGAGCCAAAGTAAAGTTAACTGGTTCCACAGAATTAAGTTACATATGATTTAAAAGAACAAGGCTAATATAAATAATGGTATCATAGTTGAAAAATCTCCAAAACATATTACATTTTACATATGCAATTCTAAAAATATGTATCTATTCCTATATTTAATCTTCTCTTGTCACTCATCTCCATTTTAATTCAATCTTGGTTTATTGATTCTGATTATTACATTAAAATTTTCTTCTTATTTATATATGTACATATATTCAGACAAGCATAACAACATGTGTTATATTTTGCAAGACGACTTTCAACACATTCATATTTTACTCAATACGTGCATTGATTTTAACTACATCACAAGATGTTTTTATCAGATGGCTTTCTGATGATAAAGTCTGTGGGTTGATTCTTTTTATAAATACATTTGCTCAGTAACATTTCTCGTTAGGAAGAAAACACGGAAAGTGAACTTCCAAATTGATTGTAGTCTATGATTATCCCTTGAAAGAAAGAGAAAGACAAGAAAGAAAGACAAGAAAGAAAGAAAGACGAGAAAGACAAGAAGGACAGAAAGACAGGAAGGAAGGAAGGAAGGAAGGAAGGAAGGAAGGAAGGAAGGAAGGAAGGAAGGAAGGAAGGGAGGGAGGGAGGAAGGAAGGGAGGAGGGAGGGAGGGAGGGAGGAAGAGAGAAAGAAAGAGAGAGAGAGGCAGGGAGGGAGGGAGGGAGGGAAGAAGGCAGGAAGGCAGGAAGGCAGGAAGGCAGGCAGGCAGGCAGGAAGGAAGGAAAGAAGGAAGGAAGGAAGGAGAAGCTGGGTTTAGATTTAGAATGAGTGCACCTCATTTACTTTCATCAAAGCTAGACAGATGTGGTGTTGGGGGCTCAGGTGCTGGTCAGTAATCAATTTCATCTTCTTGTGCACATCCTGTAGACTTCATTGCCCTTAAGTGAGTACAAGTGTCTTAGTTCTTGCAATAGGAATATGACCACCAACTACAAGTGCCACTTGTGGCTAAGGCTAAGAAGTTTTGTCTCCCTAGGGGGCAGATGTTAAAGGAGACCATAACTGGTAGCTGAGTGACAAGGCTGAAATCTTTGAATGACTGTTTCATAATAAGGTAAGCCATTGCATTTGGGCCTACCCTTTTAGCCACTGGAAGAATTCTACTATTATTAGAGCAAACTTTCATGTATTTCCTTATATTTAGTTTCATTTCTAAAGAGATATAAAAGTGTAATAGGTTCCAAATTTATCCCTATGCTTGCTTGCAAGAAAACTTTTCAAACTAAATTTTTGGTGTCACTAGGTATGGATGATTTCCATTAATGTTTCATGAAACATTTTGATCCATGTAGATTTGAGGAATCGGATTTCTCCTTAGGTGAGGTGTAGAAAAGTATCATTTATTTTATGTTCTGGGTGGTTTCATTGTCTCACACTGGAAATCAAATATTTTTATTTCATACATATTCTAGCTCTGTTTGAACACCCAGATTCTTCTCTTTGATGCTAATTGCCTCTACTTTTTGAACTTTATCAGTATTTTCCTACCTTGTCAGTTTTTGAGAGAGTTTAGTTCAGAGGAGGAAACAGGGAAACTTTCTGTAGGCTGTCATTTGTACACAATCCTAATATTCCTAAATTTTTCCCAGTTCAAACATGTTATGTAATAGACAATTGGTACTTTAACTAGGAAAAAGCCCAAATGAGGCAGAAAGGCAAAATCCAATTTCATTCTTTCAATAAATATTACCCTTATATAATTTAGGTAATGGAGAACCAGCAGTGAACAAAATAGTCACTTTCTTTTCCTAAATTAAAGTATATTTTGTTTGAGAAGACAGATAAGTAGAAAAACAATTTTATAATATAAGTTTACAAAGAGTGATGTGAGTGCAATGCATTTGCCTTGTGAGGTATTCTGAACAGTAATATCCACTCACCAACCAAAACCCAAAGGCGAAATATGGATTAAAAGCTTCTGGATATCTGTATTGCTCTAATACTGATTTAAGGTATAACTATTATTTGGTTGTAAGAAGTGTAATAATTAGGGGAAAGAGACCAGCAAACAGACAATGAATTCAATTTCTTTTTTCATTATTGCTTATAAGTATATGAAGTTAACATCTCATAATATTTACATATACCTGGGCCTTCACTGTGTTCCTGATTAGAGGCACTGATTTCCTTTGTCTATAAAACTCCCAGTAGCTGCTACATTGCTAATACTAAAAGATTTTGATAAAAATCCCATTAAAGTATTTGGGGAATATCCTTTTACCATTTTCAAAGTACTTTTTGTTTGTTTCAAATCATACAGACCCCTCTTAAGGAGTCTGATTATATGCTGTCTGATTCAGCAAGTATAAACAAATGATACAAACTTAAATAATTGATGGTGTGTATCATAATTGTAGTTTATGACTATTTTCCTGTCATCAGTCTGGTAGCTTTACCTAGAGTCTATTGTTGTTTTTTTTTAAAAATAAAGAATAACAATGCCTAGTTGCTTAAATAACCCAAAGAGGAAATGGCAGATGGTTCTGGTGTACTGTCAGTTTCTCTAACATCTTGGCTGGTAATAAAGTGTATGCTATGGACAGACTTCTCCCTTAAGTAAATGATTTATCTGAAAGATAACCAGCAACAGCCTCCACTTTCTTTTCCTGATCCTATCCAGGGAAAGCATTAAGTAAGACTTCTCTTTTGGGAACTGCAGATAGACACTCAATAATTGAAAGCAGATTTTGTTGGGAGCATCTAAGAACTGCTAATTCTTTGATTCTTGGTACACTGATAGTGCCACAGCTTCTCAAATGCATGAAGCCTCAGAGTGCCAATGGTCAGGTTAGAAACTCCCTTGGGCCAAAAGGTGAGGAGCTTGTGAATGAGGAAATACCAACCACTGTTTGATCTCAAACTCCATTCTGGTAAAAGGTCAGCTCCTCCTGGCTGCAGCAAATCCCTGAGATGTAAATCCTTAACGAACATTGTGATTAGAACGGTCAAACATGTTCTTCAAGCAACTGTTAAGCAACCCCCACTTCTAACTGCAAAATTCTCCCTTCTGTACACCGGCTTCGCCCCTGTCCGTATATAAACCCTGAGCTATGGCTGGCGGGGCTCTCTTCTGAGGACTTTTCAGGTGCTTGGGAGGGGCCGTCCACCCAGACTAAAATAAACCTGAATAACCAACTCCTTTTGTGTTTCGTTGGCTTTGTTCTCCGTGATTCTCCTTTGGAAAGGGAGGTCTAACAAGGTAAATTGGGAAATGAGGAGGAATTATAGGCAAGAAATGTACATGCAGTTAAGAGTGGGAAAGACTGTATCCTGCTATGGAACTTGAAGACAGTATCTCATCACTCTTGCTGCAATAGTTTGCCATTTACTGTATAGTGTAAATCTAAAATCATTTTTTATTTAATAGTAATTATTTTTGTATTATGCAATAATCCTTTTCAATCACAATAGGCTAAGATGCAAATTTATTAAAAAAAAGGTACTGAATTCTTTTTCTCTAGGATTTGGAAGGTAAATGTATAAATTGCATAATATGTTTAGCAAAATTTACTTTCTAACCTGGGCCCAGGTGACATTACTGACCACATCAGCAGCGGGCTCTGAAGTAATAGCAATTTTTAAGATCGGAAGTTGACAATTTAACTCCTACAGCTGCCAGTAGCTGTGTTTTAAAGCCTGACTTTTCTTTCAGATCAAATGACTATTCTAATTCAATTTAGCTCATTGTTTTCAAACTTTCTCTTACATGTATGAATAGTATGAATTGCTAAATTGTCAGTTCTATTAATAGAAAAAAACTCATATTCACTTGAATGATGTCATGTTTTTATCAGCTTCATTAAATATTTAAAGAGAATATCAGACAATAATTTGCTTTTTCCATTCAATTTTCTTAATCTAATAAGTAAGGTCAAGAAGTTCATTCTGCAGAAACAATGACATCATTGAGACATCTGACATCATTGTGAAAGCAATGATAAACTCAGTTAAGTTTAAATTGAATTAGATCACTAGTTTATGTGTTAATATTATTTTGATGCAGTACACTATCATCAAAGCCACCATATTTTTACCAAATTAAGAATACTGTGGAACAGAATATACTTGTAATTGGTTGTTGTTTATACATTATAAATAATTTGTTACAACTTGGAGTTTCTTCCAATGGAAGGAGAAGCAGATTAGACAAATGTGTCTGGATGTGAAGTTGACATCAGAAACATCTACAGTGAAGTCATTTGAAAAAGGCAGAATTTTCATTTCTTAAGGAAGCAAATTTCTTAAGGAAGCATTAGAATGTTCATTAAACAGTTTAGACAAAAATCACACATGTATCCATAGTTAGGAAAAAATATGTAACATTTTCTTTAAAACTTAGAAATTAATATGTAAGTAAGCATTTTAAAAGTTAATTTAAGGAGTTTATCTTCAATGAGTAGCTTTTCAATAACTGGAACCTATTATTGTATATCATAGTTACTGGCTCATTAATAACTAAGATTTTTTTTAAATCTATTCTAATCATGTACAACTGTTCATCTGACTATTTATTTAAACTAATTGAAGGCGTCGGCGGGGGGCAGTTATCAGTAATGTAAAAAGAGTAGCAACTGGATAAGAAATTAAGGGAGATGGTAGATTGGAAATACATGGGCATTTTTGAAGAAAGATTTGTGTGTTGTTAGAATGAGAAAATAAGAATAAAAGAGAGTTCTGCGTTGTATAGATTAGAATTAAAGAGATACATATAGAACAAAGATAGTATGGAGCAAATGATATTTAACCATTTAGGAGAACTCTAAGCCTTTTTCCTCCCATGATGGTATCTGTATTTGCTATTTGTTTGTTTCTTTCCTATGATTGATTAAAAACTAGTGTACATCCTATATGCTTTTTTAAATATTAAAAAAGGGGGAGGGGCAGAGAAATAGGGAGACACAGGGTCCAAACCAGGCTCTGCCCTGGCAGCAGAGAGCCTGATGTGGGGCTTGAACTCACAAACCATGAGATCATGACCGGAAGTCAGATGCTTAACAGCTTAACTGGCTGAGCCAGTCAGGTGCTCCATCCTATATACTCTTCATAAGAGCAACAAATATGGAGCTTAATCCCCAAAGCCTGCAGTACTTCTGTGTCTTACAAAACTAAAAAAGTCTCCCTCAAGTAAATATGGAACAGATATATATCCTAGATTATTTCCAGATTTGACTTCTTCCATTGTTTCAATTTCCTCCAACGAATTCATTTCAATAGAGACTACAGTCTATAGAAGGGATAGAAGCATCTTCTTTTTATCAAAATATGTACTTTAATTTAGAGAATTAGTTGCTGGAATCTCAAGAGGGTTTTTAGGTTACTTGTCAATCATGAAGAGAATTGGAAATTAAATGTCAAGGACAGTTTTATACAATTGGTTTCTGTAAACTTCTATCAAATAATTTTCTACTTAATTAAAAATTTTACTGGCTTCCATCTGTTCTTACTTTAATAGGCTCCTGGGAAAATCCAGTTTACTTTAAAGATACACACAAATTACTTTTAACAGTATTTGATCTAGATTTTCTTTTGCAAGATAACATTCTTCAAAATAATGTTATGCCCCTTTTGAATCTGTTTATGCTCATGATTACAAAGAATACATAATAACAAACATCCTATTGGAGTTCAGCTTTATCAGAAAAAAATACTTTAATTTGTACCTTAAAATTTCTAGGAAATACAAAGTGCTCTTGGATCACAGAGAAGGAGGATCTAAATCTGGGTTCAGAGAAGGGGATATTCCTGCCCATACCCTAGACCCACTGAATCAGAATCTCTGAGCCTGGGCAGAAGGTAAAAAGGATACCACTTCGGATATCCAATGATACCCACTTGATTATGTCACTCACCAATTACTTAAACTTTACAGCCACTTAGCCATCAATGCTTCTGATTCTCAGTTCAAAATGATAAGGTATAAATAGGTGATAATGGTGTGTAGTATTTTTTGATTAGAAGATATTAGTGTATATGCAATACCATACTGGGGGCATTTTTTTCTCAGCCACAAATGGTTTTCAAATTTCAAAAATTATATTGGGTCTTTCTAGTCTGCTGTTGTTAATTTATTGCTGATTTTTTACCTCCTTCTCCAATGGATGTCCTGAGCCATTTTGCTATTTATTTTTCCTAAAATAGAGTGTGATCTTTTACCTCATTGTCTTTGCTTATATTTCCATTCTTTTACAAGGCTCCTGTGTAGCATATATTTCTAAAATAATTGTATCCATAAAAATTGTGTTCATATACTTCTGAGAAATGTTTTCTACAATTTCTTAAAATAACTGTTCTATTAAGTGTCCTGTTAAGTTTACTGTTACAAGTAACTTTCCTACATTAATTCATTTGGATAATTACATGGCTTTCTATGTTGCTTAATTCAGATCCCTGGGTGATAATTATAGAAAAGGTCCTCTCTAGCAACCCTTTCTAGAATACTACTCATGGCCACATCATTATCTATGCCATTACTTTCTTCTCCATAACTTATCTTACATCCTAAATATGGTTTCAGACCAGTAAGTCATCATAATCAACTAGAGATTTGCTTAAGAAATATTTCCAATAACATCAAAATGCACATTCGTCTCAAGGACACAGGGCTAGTCATTAAGATAAGCCATGTGACAATCCATAAGAGAACTGTTAATAAATTTCAGAAGAGAGAATCATACAATATATGTTCTCTCACAAGATGGATTTAAACTCAAAATCAGGAAGATATGTGGAAAATTTTGAAAATATTTAGAAATTAAGTAGCAAACATATTAATAATGCAGTCAAGGAAGTTCAGTAAAAATGTTTGGCTGAATAATGACAATTAAAAAGCATAACACAATTTTTAGGATGAAAGTTACCCAATAAAATACTGCAATTGTAAATTCTCCTTTAAAATACTGTTTTGCTTCATGTATTTTTAGGCTCTGTTGCTAAGAGCATACAGCATACCCTTGTTTTCCAGTCAATTTTTAAAAATATTTTATTTAGAACAGTTTCAGATATACATTAAAAAATATAGCACAAAGTTTCCTTATATCCACCAGCTACTTTTTCCTATTATTGAAAGTTTAGTATATTTATTACAATTGGCTAGGAATAGATCTGCATCTCAAAGGACAGAGAAATAATTGCCAATTGCATTTTTTTCTAAAGTAAGGGTTCTGAGACAGAAAGAAAGAGAGAGAGCAAGAGAGCAAGAGAACCAGAGAGAGAGAGATAGAAAGAAAGACATATCAGGGCCCCAGAGTTAGGAAAAAGTTTAGCCAAACTTAGGGGAATAGTAAAAAATCTCTTGGTCACTTAACAAGTACACAGATTTTAAAAACTACAGCCCTATTGTTTAACAAATATCCAGTATAGCAGTTATGACATAGATCTTTAGATACCCATTTACAAAACCATATGCTGTTGGGACTTGGAGAGAGAAACAGAGGCAGATGTGATCAATTACTACTCTAGGGATCAGGAAAACATCACAGAGAAAGAAAGAGAAGGTGACACTTTATATGATGCAGATTGATTCAACATAAAGGAAGATCCTTAAGAGGTCTTGGAGTTACTTCCTTGATTGATGGCTACATCCTGATGGGTGGTTGTCAACCGGAACATTTAATTGTAGAAGAACCAATACAGTGTGACAATTATATTAGCTTATAATGACAAATGAGCTTGGTCTAGTTTTGGAAATGTTTATAATATTAGTTAAGTACTATAACTAACGATTTGCAGATTAATAATTACCATATGTTTTATTTTAGATAAAGCCTGAAACCATATTTCTATTAAATATTTTAAATTCCTTTGTGTTTTAAAAAAGCATATTTTTATCTCTGGGTTTCAAAAGGCTCTATACTTTTAATTAAGTCTCAAATATATCTAATACATATTAACCATAATCCATATGTGAAAATGTTTTCCTTAGTAGGCATGAATTGGATATATTAAAAAGAAAATGTCTTTAATTTTAAATCTAGTCAAACAAATTAAAATGCCTATGTCTCTACATTTATCATCATCTTAAAGAAAATCTCATTGTAGGATCGACTTAGTCATATAAGTTTGAATTAGTAATTTTTGAAAAGAGAACATGTTTCTCTACCCTCATTATCAGTGGAGCTAAAGATGCTCTGTATTAACAGAAAGAAAAGGTAGCACAAGAAAGTGGAAATTTTAGATTTTGGGTTGATTTTTTAAAATGTTTATTCATTTTTGAGAAAGAGAGAGAGAGACAGACAGACAGACAGAGTGTAAACAGGTAGGGGCAGAGAGAGAGGGAGGCACATAATCCTAAACAGGCTCCAGGCTCTGAGCTGTCAGCCCAGAGTCCAACCCAGGGCTCAAACTCATGAACAGCGAAATCATGACCTGAACTGAGGTCAGGTGCTCAACCAAATGAGCCACACAGGTGCCCCAATTTTGTGTTGATTTTTAAAGAGAATCAAGTGGCTTTATAGCAATATCTAGAACATAAAATGTATATGTAAACATTCTTTGTTAATTATTTTTATTAGTTAGTTAAGTATATTTAGTTTTTTAACGTGTGAGGCTCTTTTTTTATGTCCTGTCATATATTTGATTGGTATTTAATACTTGTAAGATATATACAAGGACTTTGTCAGAAGAATTATGAATAATACTTCTTTTAATATCATGATATCACTTAAAGCTGGAATTCCTAGTCTTTTTTATTGATGAGAAAACTTCCTCAAATAACTTGAGTAACTTACACAAGATTACAATGATGGCAGTGTCTGAGGCTCGCCTTAACAATGATATGTTTCTGTCAAGGTAGCTATGAAATAGGAATCTTTGCCTGAACACCAATACAAAGAGGGAAATGAGGATAAAAATAAGGAGCAACTTAAAATCTAAGAAATCAGAAGGGGAAACTGAGTCTGTCAGGTTAATATGTTCAGAGGTTCATAAAGAAACTGGATTATATTTTCTCAATTCCCAAAGCAGGAAGCCAAGTTAAAACAAACAAATAAATGTCATGATGGTCAGAAGTGGTAGAATGTAAGTTTCAGTGAGTGTTTGATCAATAGCTTTCACTGATATTTGTAGCACTCATTTGTGCACTGGATGGACAGTGGTTCTTGAAGATTCTTATGTTTTTAATGTATCTCTGAAATTGTTCTAAATAAAATATTTTTTTAAACTAGCTAGAAAAACAATAGTATGCTCTTAACAACAGAGCTTAAAAATACATGAAGCAAAAGATTTGAAAGAATTTACAATTACAATATTTTACTGGGAAACTTTCACCCTAAAGATTGTATTATGCTTTTTAATTGTCATTATTCAGCTTCAGACATTTTTACTGAACCTCCTTGACTGCATTATTAATATGTTTGTTATTTAATTTCTAAACACTTGCAGGTTTTCTTGCATATCTTCCTGATTTCTAATTTAAATCTATCCTGTGAGAGAACATGTTGTATGATTCTCTCTCCCGAAATTTATTAACAGTTCTCTTATGGGTTTTCACATGGCTTCTCTTAATGAGTAGCTCTTTGTCCATAAGATGAATGTGCATTTTGATGTTCCTGGAAATAATTCTTAAGCAAATCTCAGGTGGATTATGATGGTTTATTGGTCTAAAACCATGTGTATTTTGCCTTCATTTTGCACAGTACAAAGGTTTAGACTGGTAGTTTAGTAGGTCTGGCTTTCGTTGCCCTGTTTTGTTTTGTTTTTCAGAACTGTAAAGAGAATCATTGTGGTGTTCTGTACTCTGCAGGTCTGAAGAGTCAGCCACCAGGCTGCAATGTGCTTCTGGGTGTGGGTGTGGGTGAGCTTTGGTGCAGGAGTCCCTTGAACTCCTGTATCAGACGACTGGAAGTCTTTTACTAGTTCTGTAAAAGTTAAGCTATAATAAGTCTTCAGACATGGCTTTTATACCCTTTCCCTCATCTTTCCTCCTGAGATTGCAACATGTATATTTTTACTTTAAACTGTATTTTGCATATCCCTTATTTTCAGTTATCTTCTGGGCTCATTCTTCTGTTCTTTCTGTGTGGGTGTTTTGTACTGACTGTTTTTCAAGTTTTCTAATCTTCTGTGTTCAGTCTCTAGCTAAATCTAATCAACAATTTCAGTACTGTGTTTTTCACTATGAGAATTTGAGTGATTTGAGTTTAACTGCTGTTTTGTGCTTAGATTCTCATCTTTTCTTCCATTTTCTCAATGTATTCATTTGTATTTATACTAATTATCTTATAATCCTTCTCTGCTACTTCCTACATTGGTAACATTTGGTATTCTGCTTCTATTGTATCTTTTCTCTCTTGACATCCTTCACTTTTTAATGCTCCTTTTCTGATCATATATTCTGTGCTATATATATATTTGCTTATAAAAGCAATATACATCCATAACTTGATGTAATTTCTGTTAGGGGTTGATTCAGCTTTACTCTATTAGGAATAGAATTTGAAAGCTAATCATCTGAATCTAATCACAGGCTGCTCTACTTACATACAGTCTACCTTTGAATTCAAACAGCCTGATTAAAAAAATCTGTTATGTGTATACTGCAGGACTCTCCCTCTACTGACATTTTGTTACCTAAAAATCCTGTGACCATGGAATATTTCACTTCACCACCTAACCCCTCAATAAATATACAATATTGTGTACTGTGTACAAAACTACAATAAATACACAAAATACAAAAAATTGGCAATGCCTATGGAGGTGATCTAGATTTTAATCTCAGGCAAGACTAGTTGTCACATGACCATTGGTTTCCTGCCACTAATAAAGCCCCTCTACCTATTATAAGCCCTGTCCCTACCCTGGGCTTACCCTCAACAATTATCCCTGGAAAGTGGGATGTGGAAATGGTTGATGATCTCATCCTCAAACTAAGTAGGATTCTTCCTTCTCTGGAATTTTAATTCGATGACTCATTTTCTTCCACAGTTATATGGTATACGTAAAAATATGATCTACCCTGATTATTCTAGTTCTTTTGATCTATCCAATATGTTGTAAAAAGATTTGGAGGTTTCAAAATTATTTAAAAATTCTTCAATGTCTCACCATAGCTTAGGAATAAATTTTTATTTTTTTTAAATTTTCAATGTTTTATATCTGAGAGAGAGAGAGCAGGGGAGGGTCAGAGAGAGAGGGAGACACAGAATCTGAAACAGGCTCTAGGCTCTGAGCTGGCTGTCAGCACAGAGCCTGACAAGGGGCTCGAACCCACAAACCGCGAGATCATGACCTGAGCCGAAGTCAGCTGCTCAACTGATTGAGCCACCCAGGCGCCCCAGGAATAAATTTTTAGACAAAACACTCTTTTGAGTAGTGTATAAGCCCATTCATGATCTGTCCTTTGGAATAATATTTCATGTTAATTTTCTTTCATTCACTTTTTACATATAAATTGTAGAAGGACTTGCATTTCCTGATACACCAGGTTTTCCCACAGTGCTTTTCTCTCATAACTATCTGATATTTGCTGCACTCAATTGACTGTTACATTGTTTTCTGTTGTTTCTTCCCATTGAATAGTTTCTTTACGAGTTGGATCACATTACATATTCTCAGGAGATGCATGTTCCTGAATTTAATTATATCTCTCTCCTCTGTATTTTTAGTACTCAAAGCATGAATATTTATTAAGTGCATCATGTAAAATGGTAATTTATTTAGGATCTCTTTTCTCCCAGTTTTATTGAAATATAATTGACATACAGTCCTATGTAAGTTTAAGGTGTTCAGCATAATAACCTGACATATGTTTATATTGCAAGGTGATTATTACAATAAGTTTAGTTAACATCCATCACTTCACATAGATTTTCCTTTCCTTGTGATGAGAACTTTTAGGCTTTACACTCCTAGCAACTTTCTAATATACTAACCAGCATTGTTAACTATTGTCATCATGCTGTGTATTATATCCCCAGTACTTATAACTGAAAGTTTGTACCTTTGACCACCTTCAGACCTACTCTTCCCAACTCATCTACCAGCACCTAAAAGAAAAACACTTTGTACATCTCAGTTTCTAAAATTAGTTTAGATTATGATATGGAATATACTCACAGAAATCAAATTGGAAATTTATATATAATATTATGTCTAAAATATAATGGTCACCATAAGGATAAATAGATATTATATTAACAATCATTGTACCATGGAAAAGCAGATAATATTTGGGATTTTATGCCATTTTGGTCCAATTTTGGAAGTTCATGTACTCTCAGTCAGTTGCTTTTTAAGGTTTTGGCAGTGGAAATGGTTAAATAAGGAAAATAAGACTTTCTAAATTTTTTAAGAAATGTGCACCATCTCTCAAATTCTGTGATGTATTAGACTAACCCCTAGTGAGATTTCTTCAGAAAATGATCCCAAATAAAATATACTAAAATTGGAATTGCCTTATGTTTCTAAAAGAACATAGCAAAAATATAATATCACAACAGAGAATTTCAACTTTGATCAAAATGGATTTTTTCCTATGTAAATTTCATGTGTAAAAATTAGATAAATATCCAAAATATTAAATAAACATAAATATCTAGAGTTTTACACTTTAATATTAAACCTACATTTAAATATAGAGTTATTATATGTTTTGTATTAGTGATAAATGTACTTAAAAGGGATAATATCCATTTATACATTTTTTTAAAATAACATTTTAAAAGGTTATGCTAGACAACTTGAAAGTAATCTGAATGGTTAAAGGAAATTGACAAATCCAATATTTTAATATTTTATTTACTTCTATTACTTCTAGATGTTATCTATTTTGATAACATAAACCCAAGCACAGATCCAAATCAGTATGACTTTTTCTTTAAAAGGTACACATATTATTCACAAACACAAAATTTTTCTTGAAAAATTATTTTAATGTTTATTTTTGAGAGAAAGAGAGACAGAGCACCAACAGGGGAGGGGTAGAGAGAGAGGAAGACACAGAACCTGAAGCAGGCTCCAGGCTCTGCATTGTCAGCAGAGAGCCCGACATGGGGTTCAAACCCGTGGATTGGGAGATCATGACCTGAATTGAAGTCAGATGCTCAACCGACTGACCTACACAGTCACCTTCTTAAAAATTTTCTTTTTACTATTTAATTTTTAAATAATTTTAAATTATTTAAATTTAAAAAAAAATTATTTATTTATTTATGAAAGATAAAGAGAGAGAAAGAGAGAATGTGCACAAGTGAGTGGAGGAGGGGCAGAAAGAGAGGGAGACATAGCCCTTCAAGCAGGCTCCAGGCTCTGAACTGTCAGCAAAGAGCCTGATGCAGGGTTCTAAACCATGAACCATGAGATCATGACCTGAGCTGAAGTTGGACACATAACTGATTGAGTCACCCAAGTGTCACTACTGAGCCACCCAGGTGCCCTTTTCCTGTTCTGTTTTATAGTAATGTGTAATAAAATAATGATGAATATTGATTATTACATATTTATCAGCTTTTATATCTAAAAGTCTTTATACTCTAAGTTTTATGTTCTGAAAGCTCCTAGCAAGTAAACAAGTAATTAAAACATTTTTATATAGCTGAATCATACTTCTGTGAGGATAAATCAAACAAGGTAGTTTATTGTTGTTTCAAATAGAATCAGATTCAAGTATGAGTCAATCCACCACAATCTTATGCAGCGTAGTTCCTTCTGAGTTCAGTTCTATGTTAGTTTGTTCAGGCCACCATACAAAGTACCATAACAAAACCACAAACATTATTTTCTCATGGTTCTAGAGACTAGAAACGGGAGTTTAAGGTGTTATCAAGGTCAGTTTCTTTGGAGGCTGTCCTTCTTGGCTTTCAGATGGCCATCTTCTCCCTCCCTGCACACGGTCTTCTCTCTGTGTACCTGTGTCTTAGTATCCTTAATATCCTTTCTTAGCAAGGATACCAGTCAGATTAAACCCCACCCCAATGATCTAATTTTAATCTAACTACCTCTTTAAAGACCCCATGTCTCTAAAAGCATTCACACTCTGAGGTACTGGGTCCTAAGATCTCAGCATATGAATTTTGGGGAAGCACATTTCAGCATATTAGAAGTCCTAAAGTAAATCCCACTGTTTTCATTCCTGCATTGTTATAAGTATAAGTGGCCATCAAAGAACATATTTAATAAACAAAAGTGAGTAGAAGTCATTTGAAGGGTAGATGAGTCATGATGGTGAATTTATCAGGCTCACTATATTTGTATAAAGTTGGGATACTATCTATAATAATTGCTTCTATTTTTATTTTTAATTTTTGTTTTACATGTTTCTTTATTAGTCACAGCTTATATAGCTGGATATTTGCCGCCCCCGAGACTTTGTGGCCTATGTATTCATTGTGGTAACTGCACAAGATTTATCATAGTGCTGGTACCTAAGCAATCAATCCATTTTACTTAAAACATAAAATATTTGATTCTCAAATGCCTATGCGATATGTACTATTCTAGTGCTATTGAAATTATTTCTTTTAATAAACATAATTTTGTAAACATAGCTTTCTTTCAAGGTTTTGGTACCCAAATTAGGATATGTGTATCTAGGATATTCTCATTTCCTGATATCAAGTTCCAGAAGCTTGGTTACGAGAGGGTACCCTTATTTGACTTATTGCATTAGTTAGTGCAAGATGCTACAAAACATTAGATTATTTGCCTTTGTACTATGATCAATGGTTTGTTCATTAGCTGCAGTTTTTTCTAGCATGTTCACAGATTCAATGTGAGAATATTTTATAGAGCCATACCTCAAATAGGAAAGTTATCACACTAACAATTTGATAATACAAAACACACACCAAGCCTCTACTTCAGTGGCCTAAGAGTACTAGCTTCTAACATCGCAATTGGTTTAATAAGATGAACTCTTCCATAAGTTTATATTAAAGTTTTATAGATAGTCCAAGTATTCCCTTTCCAGTTGTCAACATTTCTTCTCTCGCTTTTAGTTGATTTATCATGATACAACACAAGTTTATAACACAGCCATTTGAAATAACTTACATTATACCATTTTATGACTGTAACCATTAGTGTATTAAACAATTTCTTATATCCTTATTTGTTTAGTTTAATTGTTATGGTTATTTTCATATTGTCTCCTTAGACAGTACTTTAGCTATTTCCCTGATGCAATGCTGATTAGCCTTACCCTAATGAGGGTTGTTTGCAGGCTCCCAATGGATGCCTATAAAACCTAGTTCAGCATTCAGGTCCAAAGAATTGTTAATTTCTTTCTTAATTTGAGGCATTACCAAGGGATCATTTAAAATGCAATTATTAAATTTCTAGGATTAGAATAATCATCTCAATTCTATAAATACCTGAATACAAAAACTGAATTATATTCTAATCTTTGCCTCAAAATATATACAAATAAGAACCTATCAACATCTTGACAATATGTAGTTCTTAAGCATTTACATTTAATAACTTATAGTCACTTATAAAACCTAAAGAAATGAACTTAATTTTAGGTTAAAACTTTGGAAGGCTTTAAAACAGTTAATAAATCAGGCATCTGTATAGCAGGTCATCAAACACAATAGTTTTTATATTGATTTTAAGAGAAAAAGTTAAAAGTCATTTCTAGTATGTGAGGCTGGTAAAACCAGACACATTAGGTCAGAATGGGCAAAATCCCTTTTTACACAAACCACAGTAATAAACAGCTCTCTAGTTCTATAAATCTGTGGAAATATAAATTAAGTCTAGTTCTTCAAAAAATGAAAGTTTATTTACTGATCCATTTGAAAGGCTGAGAAACACCATGTAGCTGCAAATAAATAATGTTAAGCATATTCTCAAAAGGGACTTAAAGAAAGAAGGAAGGAAAATTTTAGAAGAGTTAGCACTGATGTGTCAGGCACTGGGCTAAGAATTAAGGATTCAGTAGGAAAAACCACGGTTTACATTCCTTATAGTGAACTAGAGAACAATTTACTAACTTCTATTTCAAAAATTCATGCTAAATAAAAATAACATCTTTGAGTCTGTTTCTATTGATGGGTTCAGGAGATATAACTATAAAAACAGGACACAAAAATGTATTTCCAAAATAAACACAAGGATTATATTAGACTGAAAATATATACTAAGCTGCACCATCCCATGAACTGGTATGGCAGAAATCACATAAAATACTTATAACATTTAAATTTTATGACACAAATTGACATAAAATAAATTGATGTATTAATTTCAACTAATATTCATTAGAAATATGACTTACAAATGAATTTACATGATAAATATATATTTCACTTGGATACTGTTGGAAACATACTCTGCCTTTACATCACTGATCATTTTAAAGTGACTTGACCAAGAGATTTATTGAGCCAGAAAAGGTAGTCTGCACAGAGTTGAAATGTTTATAGAATGTTTTCAAAACTAAAGATAATTCAAATCTAGCCCTCATTCATTTTGAGTATAAGTTGTGGTTAAAATACCCCTCTCAAATATTCTGTTTCATGCTAGCAAATACCAGATGCATATGCATGTCCTGGGAAGTCAAGTGATACTTCATGGACAATGTTATAATGATTTATATTCCAAAAGAGAATGAATATATCTACTTGCAAAATAAAAAAGGACATTGTAGCACATGTAGAAAACCAAGAAAAGTAAAATCAAGTCATACAACATTCACACTAAGGCAATCACTACATTTTGCTGTATACTTTGTCTGCTTTCCTATTATTTTTATAATGATGCTTATAAAGAAATATCCAATTATGTAAAAGAACTCAAAGTAAAAATATAAGTTCCCTGCTCTAACTCATCCAAAATCAGTCCTACTGTTAAACACAATGGTTTTTGCTGTGTGCTTTAAGAAGTATTATAGCTATAGTTAAAGATACATTATCTATATATGTCTATATATCTGCTTATATTTCTATTTGAATATATTAACAGAATTATGCATTGAAATCCCTTCCAGAACTCATGTTCCTCCTTTTTAAAAAATCTTAATGATATGTAATATAAATATTTTATGCCTGCATACATAGATTTAATAGGTATAAGTTCTGATATGAGTCTGCTATCGTTAAGATACTCAGTTTTAGATATCTGGGAAAATAATTTGTTTCCAGATGTTGATCTTCCAAACAGTCCTGTGATGGGGCAGGGAAAGAGAGAGAGGAGAGAAAAAAATGAAAGAGTGTTAATTATTACCCTCCATTTGACTTGGGGGGAAAGTGAATGCAACCCAAGTTCAGAGTTTATTCTTTAGTCATTTAAACCAATCCCTGAGGCCCTTAGTTTCTGTCAGTGACAGATTTAAACAAAAGCCTTTGACCTATTCTAGCAGATAGAATATGAAAAATATGCCATTTTTAAGGCATCTGTAAAAGGTTTTTTGGTTCCTACACTGAAGAGAAGATCTACAGCTCAAAAGGAGAGGAGACAGGAGTAGCTTCTGAGAGGATCCATGTTTCTGTGTGGGGTAGATTTTCACAGGTCACCTCTTGTCAAATCTTCAGCACTGTGACTACTACACTAAGCCAAGGAACAGCATGCCACTCTACATGGAATTTTCCTTGAGAGTAATAGACTAATCTCCACATGCTTTATTAGTACCTATTCCTTTACTTTACTCTGTATCCTCTCAGATATTTTGAATCCTCCAAGATGACATCAATGCAGGATTAAATGTGCAGAAGTTGGTCAGGAGAAACAGTGGTACCAGATAAAGGGGAAGGGAGAAGAACACAGAGAAGATTTAGACCTCAAAACAGCTAAAACCCTTGAAAGCAGAAAAAGAAGAGAAGAGTGAGTAGAAAGATCCTCAGGCTGCAGCGAAGTTCTGAAACACTTTTGACATAACCAATAGAATTCTTCTAAGTTTACTTGTGGAAAAATTCTATTTCCAGAACAGGAACAGCATAGTCCTAGACCTTCTGCCATGCTCAGTGGTTGGGAGAATCCTGGGAGAAATGCAGAACAAAGATGTGGCTGGAGGGTATCAGTTAACTATATGCAGCAGATTTTTAGGCATACAACAGTATGTACCTATAGGCACTCTAACGTACAATACATCTAGCATTTATTCATCTTGCATAATTGAAACTTTATACTATTTTTAAATTTACTTTATTTTTCTATTTTTTGAGAGCAGGGGAGAGAGGCAGAGAGGGAGGGAGAGAAAGAATCCTAAGCAGATTCCATGCCCAGAGTAGAGCCTGATGTGGGACTCCATCTCACAACCATGAGATTATGACCTGAGTATGACCTGAGCTGAAATCAAAAGCTAGATGCTTAACCGACTGATCCACCCAGGCACCCCGAAAGCTATATCCTTTGATGAACATTTACTCATTTTCCCTTTTCCTCATAAGCCCTTATAATCTCTCAATTTAAGTTAGACTACTTTAGGTTCATTATACAACTGATCATGTACCATTTGTTCTTCTCTGTCTGACTTATTGCACTTAGCATAATGTCCTCTAGGCTCATCCATGTTGTAATGAAGGAGTTTACCTTTTTTAAGGGTGAATAATATTCTATTTTATGTAAATACCATATATTCAAGAACAATTATCTGCTGATGGACACGTAGGTTGCTTTCCTATCTTGGTTATTGTGAATAATGCTGCAATCATTTATTGGAAATGACAGCAAAAGCACAAGCAACAAAAGCAAAAATAGAGGTCACAGCAAGAGATTACTAAAAAGCTTCTGCATAGTGAAGGGAACAACCAACAAGAAAGGGTAGTCTATGGAATGATAGAAAATGTTTGCAACCTATATAACTGAAAAGGGGTTAATATACAAAATATATCAGGAATTCCTATTTCTCAATAGCAGAAAATAATAATGACCCAATTAAAATACGGGCAAAGGATCTGAATAGACATTTCTCCAAAGAAGGCATACAAATGGTCATCAATTATAGGAAAAAAAGCTCACCATCTCTAACCATCATGGAAGTGCAAATCAAAACCACAATGATATATCTTCTCACACCTGTTGGGATGGTTAGTACCATAAAATCCCCTGAAGAGAGCAAGTGTGGGTGAGGATGTGAAGAAAAGAGTGGGTATGTAAACTGGTACAGCTGCAATGCCACAAAGTAAAACAGTATGGAGGTTATCAAACAAATTTAAATCAGTCACATATCTTAAAGAAATTTTGTACTGCCTTATATCTAACAGGTGAAAAACCTTTGGTTATATGCTTAATCTTTATTTTTTGCTAGTGTTTGCTTTTAAATTTTTTTTTTTTTGTAAAAGCGTAACTCTGTCCTCTGTTAATCCACCTTTTCTGAAAATAGACATTTCCCTGGCCATGATTAAATGATTTAGTTCTATAACATATGGCACAACTTATAGACTTCCCTGTTACCTCCCATCCTACAACTGGCCACAGAGCAGGTGAAACTGAGCAAGCTGTATTTGTTTGTCTTTAACAATATGAGTATCATGATATGTGGGAAGAATACTGGCTTATGAGACCAAAAAATGAGTTTAGGCAACATGTCTTCAATTTTCACTCTGAAGAATCAGAGATATAAATTTACACATTTTTTTGGTATTTCTATTTTCACCTCTACAAAAATAAGAATGGTGATAGTACTTAATAAATAGTACATTAGTAAGAATTTCAGGAAACAGAAATAAAAATCTCCTTATTAAAGATCAAGTTTCTTTTAATATTTAACTTTCTGAGAATGCTGTATGTAGGTTAATATCATGTTGACTTTAAAAATATTAATTGTGTGGAGTTATAATAGGTACTTGCCTGTTATGTGTTCGTATGCCCATGTCTTATAAGACAGTACACAGAGAAATATATGTGTGTGTATTTAGATCTGTATTCTCAGCACCCACGCTCAGTTGACGGTATATATACTAATTAATAGTATGTACTAATGAATATGTACTAATTAATAGTACAAAATTCATTGTTTTCCTTGATTTATTTTTTAAGGATAATTTTTATTTTGAGAGAGAGAGAGAGCATAAGCAGAGGAGGGGCAGAGAGAGAGGGAGACAGAAAATCTCAAGCAGGCTCCAAGTTGCCAGTGTGAAGCCTGATGTGAAGCTCAAACCCACGAACCGTGAAATCATGACCTGAGCTAAAACCAAGAGTCAGACGATTAATTGACTAAGCTACCCAGGTGCCCCTTTGATTTAAAATAAAAGACTACTTTTTATTAATTGATTTTCCATTAATTACATAATCTTATATTATTTTTATTAGGATTTATTTTTAAATTAAAGAAAACACAACATTGTTTATTCTAGGCTTGTGTTTTTAAAAATACTAAAGAGAATAAATTATACTAAGATGATGCTCAGGTACAAAAATCTTTCTTACCTAAATATATAAGAAATATATCCTTCTCTATCAATAAGACAGAGAAGGTGCTATATATACTGCTGGATTCCTTTTGTATTCAATGGAATAGTTTGCTTAATTTTCAGTTTACATGCAGCACAAACATGATGTATATAAGTACAGTGTTTGGATTTCTAAAAACAAAATCTCTTTGTTATAAGAGCAAACCACCATTGCATGTACATTTGTTCGTAAACTTGCATTATTCACTTTATGTTTTAATAAAATTAAATCATCTTAAATAGTGATAAAAATGAAAGTGATAGTATATACAAACAATGTGGATTTTCTGTCTTCCTATTAAGCAACTAACTTAAGAAATACGATTGTGGATCTTTCCAAAAAGCAGAAAATGAAGTACAATTCTTATACATGAAAGTTAAGTTCCCTTTTTGAAAATACCACAATCTAGAATTCTTTTCCAAACACTTGGTGATATATTACAGAATTGGATTTCATCTTTTCAAAAATCAGTAGTAATATAATAAAAGAAGTCAAGGATGTGGACTAGAAAACAAAATTACTGAGATATATTGAAAAAGCAATTTAATTTGCAATGCCATGCTTTGAGAAAATATACCTAAAGTTCATGGTCATAAAACCAATATAAGAAAAATTTGAATTTAATTATATACTCACAACTGAAATAAAGTTCTTATCAAAGACAAAAAGAGTAATTGTTAAGAAAGCATATCAAACTGATATATTTTCTTCAACAGAGATATTCTAGGCAAGCTTGACATGTAAGAAAACCTATTGATTGGATTAACTCTTGCAAAGAAGGAAATATACAATTATTGAAAATGAAGTAATTATTAAAACTGCATAAAATAAAGGACTCCTGAATATTCTGTCTTTGAGTAAATCTATATAGATCAAATTACTCCTTACACCTCTAGGTTCTAATAAAGAAATATGGAAAAAATAGCTTGAGTTGTTCTAGTTTCTGCTTATTATTACTTTTTTTTAATATTTGTGAACATATATTTAGATTGGACACATACAATATGTATTATATATTACGTATACCTATCTATGTATTTATATAGTATTTGATGGTTAGGTTGTAATATTATCAAATCATAACTCTAAAACTGATTCTAGCTAATAATTTAAAATGTCTATGCCTTTACTTACTAACTTGCAAAACAAGAATGGCAAATAGGTATGTTTGTTTTTTGCTTATTTCCTCTTCTCTCCTCTAAGGTGGGTATCTGTCCATAGATGACTCCCCATATAATTGAAGAAGATACTTTATTGGTCATAGTTCTACATATATCATGGTATTTGGAAATACTATTCTGAAATTCAATTCAGAACAACATAATATGATACGGAAATCCTTCAATGTCTGGTGTGTGAACTTAATTAACTCCCTCTACTCATTGTATTCATTCTCTCCAAACAGCTGTAACACTATCTATAACCTGCCTCTATTGACTGACACTTTACTTCTATTCAGGTGCTGATGCTTTCATTTAAATGTTTGGGTTTCCGAAGTGTAAGATTGAGGAACTAAAGAAAGTGTCTTTTATTTTTCAATTTTTACTTAAATACTTAATGCTAGAGTGACTTATATTTGTGTTCAAGAAATACACATTTCTATTAGGAAACAGATATTTCGCCTTACTTTCACCACCAATATGTAATAGTCCTTTAAAATATTTGCTAATCTATTAAAATAAAAGGATACACTTCTGTTGCTAACTTTGGTATCTTTTTGTCAGGTAGTTTGGGTTTGCTATTCCATGAACTGACTGTTCATATACTTTGTCCATTTTTATACATACTGTCATTTTTTACTTACTTTCAAAATTCTGTTTTTGTTATATAGATTTTAATATTTCAGTTTAATAGTCATTGACAGTATGTCTCAATTTAGTGATATGGCTCTGCTATATTTTCCCTTACAATATACTTTCACTTGTACTATACGATTAATTTCTCTTCTAAAGATTTTATTTATTCCTTTTGAAAAAACAAATCTTGGTATCTAGACTAGAATCTCCTAAATAATTTTTTCATTTGTATTTCAGATTTTAGTTAATGTGGAGTTACTTTTTATACATGTTTATTCCTGTAATTATAGATTTATTTCATGTGACTATCACATGAGATAGAACTATTTTTAAAAGCAACTAAAAAACATCAACTTTATCATATAATAAATCTCCATCTAATGAGATCATCTTTCTGAATTCTATTTTACTGATTAGTTGTCTATTCCTGAGAAAATATCTTATAGTAAAATAGATGTTTTATATTGATATTAGATAAGAAAGGTCCATAATTAGTTTTGAATAATGTTCTTAGATATTCTGTAGAATTTATTCAATTTTTTAAAATTGTGATTCTAAGGATGCGTGAGTGGCTCAGTTGGTTGTGTCCAACTTTGGCTCAAGTTATGATACCGCAGTTCTGGGGTTCAAACCCTACATCAGGCTCAACAACGCTGTCAGTACAGAGCCCACTTTGGATCCTCTGACCCTTATCTCTGTCCCTGCCCCATGTGCTCTCTCTCTCTCTTTCAAAAAATATACATTAAAATTTTCTTAAATTATGATTCTATTAAAATTCCAAATGGAAAGATAGGTAGGTAGGTATGTAGATAGCAAGGTAGGTAGATGATAGAGAGAGAGAGAAAGAGAGAGAGAGAGACAGACAGACAGATGCAGAGATAGAGATAGACATATACAGGGAACCAGCACTTTTCCAACAATATTAGCTGTTCTCAAAAAACAAAACAAAACAAACAAAAAAACAAAAAAACCAGAAAACAACACAACCAAAAAAACCCAGAATATGTGCATTCCATTTTTTTTAGATTTTTGTTTTCTGGTTTTATTTAATATGTTAGATTTTCTCCTAACTCCTATGTATTTTTTTAAATTTCACTTTTCTAAACATTTCACAGTTGTGTATGTACCTTGATTATCTTTCACTACCTTAGAAAAAATTGTTATTGCTCTTATATTTAGAGTTTAGTCACTTGCCATACCCTCATATTATTTATTTCCTCTGTTTTCTGGGTTTTGTCACTTCAAATCACAAAATTAGCGAAGGAGAGAAATCAAATATATAACTCATTATTTCCTTCTGTTCTTATGTTTATAAGAGCTTCCAAAAGAATGTGAAATAAGAATGTTATTGGAAATATTTACTTGTTTACCACCTAAAATATTTGCCAATGTGTAAATGATGAGTAAATAGCTATTTTATATTTTAGTTGTTTTCTTCTATATGTATCTCATTTAGAGCTTTTACCAGCAATGTCTGATGAATTTCTGAAATAACTTTTAAGCAGTATCCTTTTTCTTTCAAAAGCGATAAACTGTTTTCTCTTATTAAGTGCTATTTTTAAGCACTAGAGGAGATGGAATCACTCTCGTAACTTAAACAGTAAAATCTTGGATCAAACTAAACCATTTTACATGCATTACTGGCCTGATAACAAAAAAGAAATCCGTATAGCCTAAAATCAGAGTCTATGAAAAAGAAAACTAGAAAACAAGTCACATAATTGTTTTTGTTTTGTTTTGTTTTTCCCAGAGAGTTTCTGTCCAATATGTAAATGTGAGCTTCTGCTTTGAGACACATAGTGTGTTAGGGGGAGGGAAGAAGACTTAGGGTCTGTCTCAGTGGTATAATTTCAGAGGAGACGCCTACAAATGTTAGGATGATAAAAGGCTGCCTTAGGAATCAAACTGTACACAGAGGGAGACACAAAGGAACTTGCTTCTCTCCACTTAACTTGGTAGAAAGAGAATAAAATCATTCTTAAGAATTCATAACCACCAAAAAGGCATCATATATTTTTGCTGCCCAAATCCGTGCTATGTGGTCCACAAAGTTTCCAAAGATTCAAGCAGAGAATTTAATTTAATTTAATATACTCTCATATTGGTCATGTCTAAGGCAAATGGCTGAAGCAAAAGTGAATATTCTCATGAGGAAAGGAACTTCAACTGGAGGTCTCAAAGAGATAAAGTTTGATGGAACACGGAAAATGCACAGTCAAGAATCACTTAACAGAAAGAGGATATACCATATTATCTATAAATAAGAGCCACTGAAAAGAACATACCTAGATATGGAAACATAAAGAAGTTATGTGATTCAAATTTAAAATAAATACTTTATATATATATATATATATATATATATATATTTAAATGTTTTTTATTTATTTCTGAGAGAGAGAGAGAGTCATTGTGAACAGGGGAGGGTCAGAGAGAAAGGGAGCCACAGAATCCGAAACAGGCTTCAGCCTCTGAGCTGGCTGTCAGCACAGAGCCCGACCTGGGGCTCAAACACACGAACCATGAGATCATGACCTGAGATGAAGTCGGACGCTTAAACTGAGCCACACAGCCGTCCCACATTTATATTTTTTAAAGAAGTAATAGTGAAAACAATAAGAGCAGGCATGGGAAATGATGTTAAAGAATCATGGACGTATGAGGATGAACCAAAGAAAAAGAAAAAAAGATCTCATAGTGTTCTGGGTTATGAAGGAAATTGTGGAAAAGATATTAGTAAATACACTGACTTGAAAATAAATTTAAATAAACACTGACTTGAAAACAAGTCACTACGGGGGTGCCTGGGTGGCTCAGTCAGTTAAGCGTCCAACTTCAGCTCAGGTCATAATCTCAAAGTTCCTGGGTTTGAGCCCGCATTGGGCTCTGTGCTGACAGCTCAGAGCCTGGAGCCTGCTTCGGAATCTGTGTCTCCCTCTCTCTGTGCCTCTTCCCCACTCATGCTCTGTCTCTCTGTCTTTCAAAAACAAATAAACATTGAAAAGAGAAAAAAAGAAAACAGTATAATTATTTATAATTCATGAGAAAAAATTAAAAATTTCCAATACTACTCTACAACAGAAATATGTTAAAAGGTATATGATTAAGATATTTTTAAAAATTCAAAGTTCTTGGCATTATTCAGAAAGAGTGCAAATTTACTGATTAATTTATTATTTGAGTTATTCTCAATATGTATTTACAATTACCTACAGGTACTTACTAATATAAAATATTCATACATATGTTAAAGACAAATAATGGAGAAAACAAAATCGTTTTAAAAATAGTTTTATTCTGAAAGAAAGCAAAAAAGAATTATTGCAAATTTAAAGAAAATGGGAGCAAACTTGTGAATAAAAATTAATATCATATTAGTCTGGATCTAATTAGAAGATAAAAATATACAGCATGTTGAACAAGAATAAATTAATATAAAGAATTACTAACTGTTGCATCATATTGCACTGTGAAAAATAAAAAGAATCTAATATAAATATATATAAATTGTTAACTATGATAAATGAGTAACTGTAAAATACAAAGATATTCTATATAGTTCTCTAGGGCTGAGGGAGAACACTCAGGAGTGGTCTAGCCCTTCTGAGTTGGGAGCGTGAGTGGCTGGAGGAGGTGTGTTCAACTATGGGATAAAAGAGAATTTTACTGGCAGAGCGAGGCCAGAATTGGGCTGGAGTTGATGGACAAACAGTAGGCAATCCCCTTGTGTACAGGTCCTGTGAGGCTTGCCCCAGGAGTGGGGATAGGGCGGTGCCTGCAGGCTACACCAGGCTCTAGTTTCCACCTTCAGAAGGCTGAGAAATCGTTAGGTGGATGTAGGCTGCAAAGCTGCAGAGGACCCACACCCTGGGTTTCTGTCTGGGTCAGTCTCCACCAGATGTTCTCATGACCACACCACTGACCCCAGTCCATTCACCAGAAAATATAGGAAGACTCTTCCTCCTATAATGTTCTAAAGTGCCCAGCTCTGAGAAAGCTTCATATTATGTTAAATGATAAGAACT
Source organism: Hyaena hyaena (assembly GCF_003009895.1). Lineage (NCBI taxonomy): Eukaryota > Metazoa > Chordata > Mammalia > Carnivora > Hyaenidae > Hyaena > Hyaena hyaena. The sequence goes on from NW_024081506.1 coordinate 562,170, forward strand.
TAAATGGATTCCACTGTTTATCCTACAGCTTATATTGAAGACTGCTTTTGAGAAAGAGGCAATAAATTGATAATAGGCACAGTCTACTCATTTGATGACTCAGCTTCCAGACACACCCTTCTACACATATTTGAAGCCCCTTATCACTGAAAGGGGAGCAAACTGAACTACCTAAAAGGCTATGTTTATATTTCTTAAAAGTGAAGAATTTTTCACTTTCCCCTAAGTGAGATGACAAACTCCAACAGTCATATGAGATCTATCATGAGCTGTATTGATTACTCTTCAAATTCAGTTATAGTCTCACTGAATAATCTATTTTTTAATAACTAAATTTTAAACTTCCAGGGACATTTATATAAATATTAAAAAAGAGGAAAAAATGAGAAGATAAAGAAGAGGATGATTCCTTTACACAAACATACATTGCAACAGAATATGCATAATTACCAATATGCACAATTTCTATAACTGTTCATCATATTAAAGTGGTTAATTACAGCTTCTTTGATGCTTTCAGTTCTTTATTGGTGAACTGACCCAAACCTTCATTCCTGAATCACATTGCTTTTAATTGGTTGCTTTCGTTTTTTAGTTACCTTATTATTGAGCATGCAAATATTTAGAGAGATCCAGATAATTTTCTGAGTTTCAGTCACAGCTCTCCTTGATGCTATTATGTAGTGGCTCCTGATTTCACCTGTAGGCTTAATCAGGAGCAAATAATCATTCCAGAAAGTAATTTTTAAAAACATTTTTGCCTGTTAATTCACAAACAAAATAGCCAGGTGGAAGTCTCATCTTCTAATTGAATAGAACCATTTTGTGTCTCTGTCAGAACATTCCCTTCTTTGGAGTATCAGCTCTATAAGACAAAGAAGCTCAAAGGTGCTGGCACAAAAGCAGAAATTCTGCAAAGGGGTTATTAGGTTATTAGGTTTACTACTAGGAAGGGCCATTTCCACCTCTACACCTTAATCCCAAGGGGATCCATTTGTGCTGACTACAGCAGAAACAGCACCATACAGAGTTCCCTGAAAGCATAAACTGCATCCTATGTAACAGAACCACATATTTTCAGGATGATCTTTCCCAATGGATGCTGAACTGTGCATTTAATAGTTATTCCATGCTTTTATTAAGTCAACCAATTGAAAAGACTGGTTAATTCCATGGGCCTTAGTCCATTGCCATACTTCTTTTGCTGTGAAATCAGTTCCATGATCCAATACAATGTGGTGCAGAATGCCATCACAGTGGACCAGGCATTTTGGGCAAAAACAAATGACAGTAGTAGCAGAAGCATTATGAGTAAGGAATGGAAATCCATATCCAGAATGTGTGGCTATTCCAATGAAGACAAATACTTGCCTTCTTCATGAAGGAAAGGTCTGATATAATCACAGAGATAGTAACATATCCAGGACTCCATGTCGGTATCTGTTATTGGTCAATTAGGCATTTGGAAGTAGGAGTAGCCAGGTCACCCTTGGTAATGGACATTTCATGTAGTGGAACCATGTAAAGTTCTACTCACTGAGAGGAATTTCCTTCATTACTGTTTGCCAGGTCACCCCTGAATGGGGCTCTAGTGACAACACTATCCACATTCATATCTCATTGGCATATTGTGCAAACCCATTTGTGAAGCATGCTCAATTCTTCTTGATTAGTTGATCATAAGGAGCACCCCAGGAATCCGTTGGCTTGGATTCAGATAGAGAAGGCAATACACCACAAGCTGGTATTGGAAGTCTAGGTCACCTGTTCATGCAATTCACTTGTACCTTTTGGACCTTCTGACAATTTGACCCTTATGTACCATTGCCATGTGTGATAGAATTCTGATGTGCATACTATATGCTATGGGCAGTTAGATCGATAATACCTAGTTCATGATGGAAATCTCAAGCCACATGGTTATCTTGACTTCAGACCCCATGATTAAATGTTCAGTTTCCTACCAAGGCTCAGTAGCAAAGGATAAACTTTTATCAAAAGAATAGTTCTCTACAGAGGAAGACATACATCAGCCCCAATATCCTAGAGATCTGTATCGCGATTCTCCCATTGGTATTTGCAAAAGATTTTGTACAGCATACTTATTTGCCACAAATATTTCAAGTGATGTGGGGTCTGTTGGATTATGACAAATGAGTGGTCGAGCAGCTTGCTCTGCAGACTTAACATGCTGTGTCACCATTTCTTGGTCTACTTCCCACTAAAGCAGATAGCCTTGGAACAACTATGTAGAAGGAAGGAAGTAGCACATTCAAGTGCAGTACATATTTCCTCCAAAATATGAAAAGGGGAAACATCTCCATATCCAAACCTTCACTAAGCCAGAAAATTCATTGAGATAGTGATAGGAGGAATTTTTGTGGGGGTTTCTTTCATTCACATATGCCTTACTAAACCATTGAAAGTACTTGTTATGCTCTGCTCATTGGGACCTATATGTCATCAATTTAATGGGCCAGTGTGATGATTTGTGAAATGTCAAGGCAATCAAGATCTCAGCTGAAAATATTATGGCAAAGAGCAAGAGAATTTATGTAGTCCTGAGGCAACACTGTGAAGATATACTGTTGGCCCTGGCAGGTGAAAGCAAACAGCTTCTGGTGGTCCTTCCAAATTGGTATAGAGAAAAAGGCATTAACCAGGTCAAGCGCTGCATACCAAGTACTACAAGCTGTGACTTTCTCCACTAAAAGTATTATATTTAGGGCAGCAGTTATAATTGGAGTCATCACCTCATTACTTTACAATAGTCCACAGTCTTTCTACAAGATCCATTTGTTTTCTGCACAGGCCAAACTGGTAAATTAAATGGGAACATGATCATTAAAAGCATCCTGCTTTTTTCAATTATTTGATGGTGGCATTAATCTCAGAAATTTCCCCTGGGATGCAGTACCACTTCAGTTTATTGTCTAGGAAGAAAGGAAAAGTGACTGGGGCTTCCATTTAGCATTAATGGCCTCACCCTATAGGTCAAATGGTCACTGTGAAGACTGCCAGTTTCAAAGTGTATTTATTCCAATCATACATTCAGGAACTAGGGAAACAATCACCAGTAGATCCATGAACCAACTAAGCTCAATGGGATTTAGACTTAACTCCATCTATCACATGCCCACCATAAAGCCCTTAGTTTGACTCGTGGGCCATAGAAACTCACTGTGTCACCAGAAATTACTGTTATTTTGGAGCTAGTGTCCATTTATCCATGAAAAGTCTGGGTATGCTTTCTTTTAATGAACTTTATTAATGGATAAGGTTTCCTCTAGGGAAGGCTTGTAAGAAGACTGGTAGTGTGTGCTTGTGGCAATAGTGCAGTCTTTCCTCAAGGGGACTCAGCATCCGTTTCAGTCAAGTGACTCTCCAGTCTATTAACTGAGTTAGGTCTGAAATCTGGGTGAGAGGCCATGATTCTCCAGTTTTTGATGACTCAATTCAGGTTTCTTGCTACCATATTTAGAAGTCTTACTATTACACAGAGAAAAATACACTAAAAATACAATACCTATCTATCTTGTTCCAAGAAATCATGATAAAACAGCCACCATGAAAAAATGTACAAACCAAATTATTCTGGTTACAATTATATCCATTTTGACTTTTGTGATTAAAGTACATGACACGTGTTTGACAATTAAATGCTGCCACTTGGTATCTGCTATTCTGGGATCTGATCATTCCCACTGAAATTAGACTACCATCTCAAAAGCAGTACCAAGTTCTATCATACCTGGCTTACAATGGAGAGCACCACAAAGCTTTTTAGGGATCCAAGTGTACTTATCCATGTATTTCTAAATGCCTTAGTGAAAGGAGTGTTTCCTGAGCCTTTGTACAGAACAAAATTACAGTGAGGGGTGGATATGCAGGTCACACATGTCTAACATTCCTATCACCCTAATATTTGGGGGATTTTTAAAAATTCCACTATAGTTAATGTACAGTGCTATACAAGTTTCAGGTGTACAATATAGTGATTCAACATTTCTATATATTACTCACTGCTCATAAGGTAAGTGTACTCTTAATCCTATTCACCCATTTCACCCATACACCCCCCCACCTCCCTTCTGGTAGTAATCAATTTGTTCTATACTGTTAATTTGATTTTGGTTTGTCTCTTTTGTTGTTGTTTCTTTCTTTTGTTTCTTAAATTTTTCACATGAATGAAATTATATATGGTATTTGTCTTTCTCAGACTGACTTATTTCATTTAACATTATACTCTGTAAATTCATCCATGTTGCAAGTGGTAAGATTTCATTCTTTTATACAGCTGAGTTGTATTCCATTGCATATATATATATGTGTGTGTGTGTGTGTGTGTGTGTGTATGTGCTATATATATATATATATATATATATTTATATTTATATCACCTCTTCTTTATCCATTCATCTATCAATGGACACTCGTGCTGCTTACATAATTTGGCTATTGTAAATAATGCTGCAATAAATGCCAGAGTGCATATATTCTTTTGAATTAGTGTTTTCATATTGTTTAGGTAAATAACCAGTAGTAGAATTACTGGATCATAGGGTAGTTCTATTTTTGTTGATGTGATGTATCATGTTGATTGATTTGTGAATATTGAAAGACCTTGCATCTCAGGAATAAATCCCACTTGATTGTAGTTAATGATTTTTTAAATGTATTCATTGGTTGTTGGATTCAGTTTGCTAATATTTTGTTAAGGATTTTTGTATTTACGTTCATCAAGAGATATTGGCCTGTAGTTCTCCTTATTTGTAGTATTTTTATCTGGTTTTGGTATCAAGGTTCTTCTGGTCTCACAGAATGCCTCACAGGCATTATCCTTCCTCTTCTAAGTTATCTTCCTCTTCTAAGTTATGGAATAGTTAGAGAAGAATAGATATTAACTCATCTCTAAATGTTTGTTAGAATTCACCTGTGAAGCCATCTGGTCCTGCACTTTTGTTTGTTGGGAGTTGTTGATTACCAGCAATTCTTTTGCTGGTAATCAGTCTGTTCAAATTTTCTATTTATTCCTGATTCACTTTTCAGAATTTACATATTTGTAGGAATTTATCCATTTCTTCAACATTGTCCAATTAGTTGGAACATAATTTTTCATAATATTGTCTTATAATCCTGTATATTTCTGTGGTGACAGTTGTTATTTCTCCTCTTTCATTTTTTATTTTGTTTGAGACCTCTTTTTTTATGTTTTTGATGAATCTTGATAAAGCTTTATGAATTTTGTTGATCTTTTCAAAGAACGAGCTACTGGTTCCATTGATCTGTTTTATTGTTTTTTGTAGTTTCTATTTTATTTCTTTTCTAAAATTATTATTTCCTTTCTTCTACTGATTTCGAGATTTATTTGTCCTTTAGATGTAAGGTTAGGTTGTTTATTTGAGATTTTCATTGCTTCTTGATTTAGGCCTGTATCCTTATAAACTTCCCTTTTAGGACAGATTTTGCTGCATTCCAAACATTTTGGACAACTGTGTTTGTATATACATCTTCTGTATATGGCAGTCTATATTAGGTTGATGGTCACTTAAGTTTGAACCCATTTTTACTCCTCTCTTCCAACTCCACATTTTAGAAAGACATTGTCATAGTTTACAACCTTTTATTTTACAAGTTGCTTGACTAATTTTTTATATATTTATTTATTTTTGAGAGACAAAGTGCAGATGGGGGAGGGGCAGAGAGAGAGGAAGTCACAGACCAGAAGCAGGCTCCAGGCTCTGAGCTGTCAGCACAGAGTCCAACACAGGGCTCAAACCCACAACCTGTGAGATCATGACCTGAGTCGAAGTCAGATGCTCAACCAACTGAGCCACTCAGGTGCCCCAACTGTTTTTAAATATATTTATTTTTACTGCTTTTGTGCTTCCCATTTTTCTCACTCCTGTTAATGGTCTTTCCTTTCCACTCAAAGTATCCTCTTTAACAGCTCTTGTAGGGCTGATTTAGTGGTCATGAATTCCTTAAACTTTGTCTAGAAAACTCTTCATCTCTCCTACTATTTTGAATGATAGCCTTGCTGGATAGAGTATTCTTGGCTGTAATTTTTACCCCCTTTAAGCACTTTGAATATATCATTCTACTACCTTCTGGCCTGCAAAATTTCTCCTGCAAAATCAGTTGATATTACTATTAGATTTCCCTTGTATGTAACTATTTTCTTTTTTCTTGCTGCTTTTAAAATTCTCTCTTTATCACTACTTTTTATCATTTTAATTACTATGTGTATTGGTGTGTCCCTCCTTGAGTTGATGTTACCAGAGGCTGTATGTGCCTCCTGGATCTGGGTTTGTTTCCCATCCCAGATTTGGGAAGTTTTCAGCTCAAATAAATTGCCTCATTCCTCAAATAAATTGCCTTCTTTTGTTTTTTCTCTTTTCTCTTCTCCCTCTGGGATCCCTATGCCTACTTCTAACTTTTTGATACTAATTTTTTTTGGATTCCTGATGATACTAGGTAAACTCTGATATCTCAACCTCATTAAATGCCTCTTTGTTGGCAAGTTTCAGTCCACAAAACAAGAATTTATTTGAACCTTACCAAAAGTCCCCACTTCACATTTTATGATACTTTTATTTCCCAATTAATCCTCTAACTTTCACATGAAAAATTCAGGGACACTCAATTCAATTATTTAAAAAAAATTTTTAATATTTTATTTATTTCTGAGAGAGAGAGAGAGAGTGAGAGAGAGAGAGGCAGTGTGAGCAGGGGAGGGTGAGAGAGAGGGAGACAAAGAATGAGAAGCAGGCTCCAGGCTCTGAGCTAGCTGTGAGCACAGAGCCCAATGTGGGGCTTGAACCCACAAACTGTGAGATCATGACCTGAGCCGAAGTCGGACACTTAACCGACTGAGCCACCCAGGTGCCCCATCAATTCAACTATTATAATTCAGCACTCACACAACTAAATATTGTTTTTATTTTCAGAAGTATCAGACCTGCAGATACAAGAAATAAGAGACTCTTTTAGGGCTGTTATGAAAGCTGTCTGATTTCTCAGACTATGACTTGAGGTGAGGGTTAATGGACCTGAGCTTGTCATTTTTCTCTGTAAGCACTCATGCACTCAAACAATACAAGCCACAGTGGGGTATTTACAGTCATAATTACTGACATAATGGCCAAGTTCAGCACCCACTTGAGCTCCAAGGGCTTGTGCTTCAACTGTCACTTTATCAAAATCAACCAGAGGTGATAACCTAATTATGGTTCTGCTGCACACCATGGCTTACTAAGGTCTCATTTATAATTGGCAAGGGACTCAACATACAACCAAGCCAAAAGGCAAAAACAAACCCAACCCTCAATGCCATCTTTAGGATTCTTCTTATGAGACTCTTTGGGATACAAAGTCTATAGCAGTAGGAATCCAGTCAGGAGACAGAAGCCAAACAGTAAGTTAAATGGTAAAGTTTAATATAGATAATTATTAACCATAGCCTAAAACAACTATAAGATTCAAAGAAACTTTACACGTTATTCCAAGGTTAAAGGAAAAGATCCAAGGAAGGACAAACTTAGAAGGGGCTCCTCACTCACTAGGAAGTTGTGGTTTGGTCATTGGATGGAAGAGGATTTTGCTGGTTAGGTCAGGCCATGGCAGGTCTGAATCTATTGGGCAAACAATAGTCAACCTTCTTGAGTTAAAGCCATGTGAGAGCTTGCTGAGGAAACGAGATGACTTGCTAAGTGCTATGGTTCCATGTCAGGAGGGCAGAGGAAAGCTAAGTTTACTGGCTGACACTGGCTGCAAGTTTACAAAGGGACCACATTCTAGGTCTGTGGGATGATCAGGCTTCATTGGATGTTCTCACATCCACAACATTGACCCCATCCCACACCAAAAACCCTCTTTCAAGAATATTTCATCATTGTAATCATTTTAAATGAGAATGTTTGAAGGAATTTTTTTAAATCATAGGGCATATACTGAAGAATTCATTCATATTTAGAAGGGAATGAATTGATAACTGACATAGACACAACAGAATTTATAGCAAAAAGCTTATGAGAGTTTAAAAGATGATTATTGTCATGTTTACTTTTTGTCAGAATGATATACCAATTTTTATATATGTAAGAATGATAGACTCAAACTCCTAAAGGTCAAAGAACATAATACTAACAGGAGAAACTGACAAATATACCTTCTAAGTAACTTAAGTTAATGATATACTTCAGAAATTAGTATGTAAAAGAGACAAGGTTTTTAGACATTAATAACCTAACTAATGCAATCTAAGAAACATACAAACAAAATCTGAGAGCACATTATTAAATGATCACAGATATTTTGTGAACATTACTATTCATCTTTGTGAATTCTCAGATCCATTCAGGGACTCTATTCCTAAGGTTTTCTATTCACAAAGCCAACCCATTATTTTTGAGATGTTGGTAAGAGTATCCTGATTTTTCACATAACTTGATGAGTTTCCTTGATATTCAAAAGACTACACCTCACACATATATATTTATGAAAGGCCTTACGACAGCTTATAAGGCAGGCTACATACCAAAAGTGAGTAGTGGTCTCCATAACAGGAAGTCTGCAATTAACTATAAAACAGGCCTTTCTGTCTCTATGTTCTTCAGGTCTTTTGGAACTACAAGTGTCTGTGACTGATTTTACATCTATTGATGGTTATGTTTTCTTCTAGCCACTGGAAAAAAATACATATTTTGAAAGAAAACTGATGGTTTGTTATAGGGGTCTAGTGAAAGTGAATTACTTTGCCAGAAACCTCTATCTTGTAATGGGTTCTCCTGAACTATAATCTGACAAGATGGGATAAATTCCAGAAAGCTCTACTGTAAAATGAAGCAATATATCCAATCACAAATCTAGCTTGGCCTCTGAAGTCTCAGCTAGCTACAATCAGGGATGAGGAATGGAGCAGACTCATTCCTTAAATACAGAGATTTCTCTCCCTGCTTCTTTATTCTGGAGATGCAAATGTTTTGCGCCCCCCCCCCCCCCGCCCCGACCCGCCTCCCCTGTGGAGATTCTGATAATAAACATTTTAGGCTTTGCAGTGTCTATAATGCCTCTCACAATAACTCTATTACTGTAGCAAGAAAGCAGCCACAGAATATTCATAGATGAATGGGGATGTCTGTACTCCAATAAAACATTATTTTAAAAAACATGTAGAGGACTATATTAGGTCTGTGTACCATCGTTTACCAAACTCTTGATTATATAACTTACCATTTAATAAAGAGAACTGGTTTACTGACAAGGCTGCACATCAGAGAAGCAGGCAATTCGTCCTTCCATAGAACAATGGAATACACTTAAGAATGCTGATGATGTATGGTCAGGTCATTGTTTTACTCAAGACTAGAGAGACTAAGTCAGGGATGCCTGGGTGGCTCAGTGAGTTAGGCATCTGACTTTGGCTCAGGTCATGATCTCAACTATTTGTGGGTTCGAGCCCCATGTCGGGCTCTGTGCTGATAGCTCAGAGCCTGGAACCTGCCTCTGATTCTGGGTCTTCCTCTCTCTGCTCTTCCCCTGCTCACACTTTCTCTCGGTCTCTTAAAAATGAATAAATGTTAAAAATTTAAAGACTAAGCTAAGCCAGATATAAAAGAACAAATACTATGTGATATGGTTTGTATGAGGAATCTAAAACAGTCATATGCATAGAGGCAGAGAATAGAACAGAGGCTGCCAGGAGCTAGAGTAGGAATAAATAGGGAAGCATTATTCAGAGGCTGTTAAGTTTCAGTTATGCAAGACAAGTAAGTCTTGGAATTCTATTTTAGAGCATGGTGCCAATAATTAACACTATTGTCTTGTATATTTAAAAATTTGCTAATAGGTTAGGCTTTATGTTAAGTGTTCTAATGATAATAAATTTATTATAGTATAAATTGTGGTGATGGTCTCATGATGCATACTTATCTCCAAATTTATCAAGTTGTGTTCATCAAATATGCACAGCTTTTTGTATGTCAATCATACTTCAATAATGAGGTTTAAAAAAAAACAGAAAAACAAGAGACTAGACTAACAAAGGAACATTAACATAGGCACACACTTGTACAAGTGAGTAGAAGTTGTTTTTACTTACAGTCTGCATAAAATGAAACTTAGAAAAATAAAAAATATCTAGAATGATAAAGCTGACCAACAACAGATACCTGACTCCATGCTTTTATCCATCTTGGCAATCAAGAATTATGAAGAATGTGAAATTCTAAACAGAGTTCATATGACAAATGAAGACTAGTATTACAAGATTTCTAAGTTTACTATAATTAATTATACAGTAATTAGGACCACGAACATGGTAAAATGACTGACATTTAGATGGATGAAACAAGGTAAAGTGCCCAGTAACAGAACTGGACATTTATGATCGATTATTTTTGACAAAGGGCCAAAGCAATATAAAAGGGAAAGGAAAATCTTTTAAACAAACAGTGCTCTAAAAACTGGGTGACTCTATGGGGAAAACAGGGAAATATGAATATCACACATCATAAACAAAATTAAATGAATCACAGACTCAAATATTTCTAGCAGAAGAAATCTTAAAAGAAAATAGCTGTGATCCTTAAGGTACACAAATATTTTTTAAATCAGAATAAAATTATGTCCTGGGGCTCCTGAGTGTCTCAGTCAGTTAAGCATCTGACTTCAGCTCAGGTCATGATCTTGCGTTTCGTGGGTTCGAGCCCCGCGTCAGACTCTGTGCTGACAGCTCAGAGCCAGAAGCCTACATCTGATTCTGTGTCTCCCTCTTTCTCTTCCCCTCTCTGCTCATGCTCTGTGTCTCTCTCTCTCTCTCTCAGAAGTAAAGAGACATTTAAAAAATTTAATAAAGAATAAAATTATGTCCTTATAAAAATTTAAAACACTTGTTCTTTACATACCATTAAAAAAGAAGAACAACAACAGGAGATATATATCAGCAATACACATATCTGATCATGGGCTACAATGTGCAATATATAATGGATTTTTACAACTTAATAATGAGATTAAAGATAACAATAAAAATGCTAAACATTTTGAGAAAATGACAAATAACCAATATGCAAACAAATAAAGTGTCAACATGACTAAATCAGGGAGATGAAAATTAAAATAAACATGAGAATCATGACATTCACTGGCGTGATTAAAATTAAAAAGACTGCCATTATTGAGGAAGGTACAGATGTGGAGCAACTGGTGCTGCTGGGGATATAAATAGTATAACTTTGTAAAGCTGTTTGTCAGTTCTGCCATTTAACTCTTTGATATTAAGAAGGGAAATGAAAGCAAATAACCATACAAAAACCCATTATCAAATATTCATAACAATTTTACTTCCAAAAACCAAAACCTGAAAATGACCCAAATGTCTATCAACAGGTAGAGGGATAAATAATATATAGTATGTCCATATAATGGAATGCTATTTAGCAATAGATAGAAATGAACTACTAACAAACATAATAGTATGAATAAACCTCAAATTCACTATAGTCAATGACAGAGTTTAATGCAATACATACATATGAAATTATTCAATTTGTTTCATGAAAAGCAAACTGAGCTATAGTTTAGAGGTTGCCTAGAACTACATGCAGAGGGACAGATAGACTGCAAGGGATGTGAGGACTATTTTTGGGATGATGGAAATGTTTTGCATTGTAATGGTGGTGGCGATATCCTCAGTTTACATAACATCAAAATTTACTAAACTGTATACTTCTGTAAAATGTTCCTTATTTGTGCAAATTCTTCCTCAGTAATATTGATAAGAAAAAATACAAACTCTTGGAATCCGTTCATGTTATCAACCTAGCTCTGTAAATCTGTTCTACATAAATGCTTTAAAACACTTTAATATTATAATATTTTATGTGTATAATATTTTATAAGATATATTGCTATATGACACTAAGGAGTGTTGTCATTTGTCTGGGCTGGGTGTGCTTCTCCATTTAATCTTCTTGTATGCAAATTTTACAGTTTTGTTTTACCTAACATATGAATTTGTCCCCTTTATCTTCATATTTGAGAGGAGAAAAAGGGAAGAAAGTGACACTGTATAGATGGGGTGTTATGTTATACAAGATGAACTGGGAAGCCTCTCTGAAAAGACTTCGTTAAAATGAGAAAAAGAGTCATGACATATTTTGGGAAGATGAATCTACAAGAGAGTACAATACATACAAAGGCAAAGGCTCTGAGGCAAAAACGAATCTGGCATTTTCTGAGTTCAGTAAGAGAGTGAATGTATCTGAAAAAGAGGGTGTGAAAGAAATAGTTTCATTAGAAAAGAACAATAAAGATCAATAGAGTTCAATCATATAAGAATTTATAGATCATAAGAAAGAGTTTGAGTTTTATTTTGAAAAAGCTTTGATGGTGTTGAGGAAGGAATGACGTATGGTTGCACTGGCTGTGGGTGAACAGGGTATGAAGAATAAAGAGAGTAATCAAGGAGAGTGTAAATGACAGATGATGATGAGTTTGGAGCATGGTGTTAAAAGTGGAGCTGTTGAAAAGTGGTCATGTTTGGAACTTTTTGAAGGTAAAGCTAACAGGAGTTGCTGACATTTGGACATGGATTAAAAGGAAAAAGAATCTTGATTCTTGAAGAATCAAGAATAATTCCTAGGTGGCTCAGTCAGTTAAGTGTCTGACTTTGGTTCAGGTCATGATCTTGCAGTTTGTGAGTTCGAGTCCCACATCAGTCTCTATGCTGACAGCTCAGAGCCTGGAGCCTGCCTCGAATTCTGTGTCTCCCTCTATCTCTGCCCTTCCACCCCCCACCCCAAATAAACATTAAAAAAAAAGAGTAATTAATAGATTTCAAGTGGAGTAAATAGGTGACTTTTCATGTTGTTTATTGGGCTAAGAATGTATAAGTTAGGAAAAAGATTGGAGAGAGAAATAAGAGCTTCTTTTGAAACTTACTAAGCTGGGTTGCCTGGTTGATATTCAAGCAGCGAAGGCATGTGCAAGTTGGATAAACAGGAAGAACCTGTATATTTAGGAGTCATCCAATGATAAATTTTTATAAATCCATAGCTATGTATAAGATGAGCTAGTATCAGGGCAAGGAAGACAGACTCTCAAGGATTTCTTTTATTTAACATTTTGAAAGATAAACAAACACCAGAAAACAAAGATTCAGAGAAAACGAGAAGGCTCTCGAAGTCAGTGTTTTTATATAAAGTGGGATTTCTTTGTTAATACAGTATGAATTGTTCGATAATTGAGATTACTCTATTAAACAAACACTAAATTATTTTAGTATATTCATAAAGAGAAAAGCATTCAGTAATATTCATAATAGTAATAAATAGCAAGTATATCTACCAGTGTTAAGAACCTGAAGGGAGATATTATTTTTACCGATTGCATAGCACATTATAATTTCCTAAAAGACTTTTAATATCCACTGTATCATTAGATTTCTCAACAACCTTAGGGTGAAGCAATTAATATCTTAATTTTACCCATGAGAAATTTAATGCTCAGAAAGATGAAGTGCCTTGTCTAGATGAGAAAAGTAAATCAATGGAGTTCCTTCCTCAGATAATAGATTAATTGAACCCCTTCATGCAAGTTTAAAATAATATTTTTAAGTCAAACTATTTTTAAATGCTGTTTCTTTAAGACCAGGATCTCACAAAAAGCAGCATTTCATATCTATACAACAGAAAGGAAAATAGAAAAAAAATATGTTCTTTTACTTAATTTGGGCAATGTCACCCAGCATTTTCTAAAACATGTCCTTTAAAATAAAACAACAAACCTAACTTTTAAAAATGCTTCTGGACCCTCTATGGGCAGACTGCAAACCCGTGAATGAGAAATAAAGGTTTGCTTTTGAAGGCCACCAAGATTTTGGAATGCTCGCCACATAGCCTAATCATGGCAAAGGCTGACTAAGGTAACACCCAGAAACATATTATCAAAACCTGTGTATAGCTCAGAGTATAGATCTAATTGATGGAGAAAAAGTGAGAATCTGAAACATTAAACAAAAACACAACTAGCACCACGACACTATAACCCCACAATTACTCCAGCAAGAAAGACCATACCCGCTAACTGAGTAGTTTTTGCTGCTTAGATGCCTAGAGTTGCTACTCTCCTGTCATATTTTTCAGCCTAGTTCTCCAGAGTCTGGAATGATTTATGCACTTCCTTATATCACTCAAATAAATTATTCATTATTGAGTCATCAAAAGTACTTCTGGATTTAGAGAAAAATTACAAATAGAATACAGAAACTTTCCACGTCCCTGTACAGAGTTTCCCTTATTGTTAACATTTTACAATAATATATTTTGTGCAGTTACTGAGCCATTGATCATTAATGGTAAAGTCTATTCTATACCTAGATTTACTTCAGCTTTACCAAACGTCCATTTTCTGTTTCAAAATCTTATACAGGACGTTGCCTTTACATTTAATTGTCATGTCTCCTTAGGCTCCTTTGGTCTGTGAGTTTGTCATATTTCCTTTGCTTGTAATGACTGACAGATTTGAGGAGAACTAGTTGGGTACAGTGTCCCTCATTGACATTTTTCTAATATACTGTTTTAGTGGTTACACTGGGGGTCAGTGCTTATGGGAAGTAAAGTACCATGGAAGTAAAGTACCATTTTCATGACATCATATCAAGTTTACATGCCATCAACATGTCTTATTACTGCAGACACTGGCATCAGACGCCTAGCTGAAGTAGGGTTTGTCAGGTTTCTCTCTTATGAAGTTATCCTTACCCCCCACTTTTCACATACTGTACTCTTTGGCAGGAAGTCACTGTGTTCAATCAACACCTGAGGAGTAAGGAGTTTTTCTCCACTTTCTTAAGAGCACAGTATCTCTACAAATGATTAAAGGTTTTTCTGCACTAGGGATTTTTCCCTTCTCAATTTATTTGCTTGTTTGCTTGCTTGCTTCTTTACATCAGTATGGACCCATGGATATTTATTTTATTCCTGGGTTACAATCCAATACTATTTTGTTTCTCAAATTGTTGTGGCTTTGGATAGGGTGCTTTTTCAGTTGGATTCCATATCACTTTGACAGATCATATCACGTGTGTGTATGTGGGGAGGGGTGGGGGTGGGGAATATGTTTTTAAATGGTATTTTCTTAATTTTTGACATTATAATACCCTATAAGTACATCCTATATATTCCATGCATCATTCTATGTAAGAGGAAGAGGCTATAATAGTTCTAGTAGTAATTATTCTTATTATTCTTATTTCACATTTAGATAAATATATTTATTTATATTATTATGAAATTTTTAAAAATCTATGGACCCAAATCCTGGAAACTATAAATCTCTGAAACAAAATATTATAAAAAGGTAGAATCACTTTAAGCATAAGATGAAGGAATTAAATTATTTTTCTTAACATTTTTAGTTATTTATTTATTTACTTATTTTTGAGAGAGAGAGAGAGAGATTATGAGCGGGGGAGGGGCATAAAGAGAGGGACACACAGAATCGGAAGCAGGCAACAGGCTCTGAGCTAGCAGCACAGAAGCCGACGCGGGGCGTGAACCCACGAATTCTGAGATCATGACCTGAAGTCGGACGCTCAACCGACTGAGCCATCCATGTATCTCGGAATCAAATTATTTTTATTTTGTTTTTTTAATTTTTTTAATGTTTTTATTTATTTCTGAGAGAGGGGGGTAGAAAGAGAGAGAGTGAGACAGTGTGAGCAGGGAGGATCAGACAGAGGGAGATACAGAATCTGAAGCAGGCTCCAGGCTCTGCGGTAGCTGTCAGCACAGAGTCCGACCCGAGGGTAGAACCCAGAAAACGTGAGATCATGACCTGAGCCTAAGTCGGACGCTTAAACGACTGAGCCACCCAGGTGCCCCAAATTCTTTCTGATATTAGTAAGTTTGTAGGCTATAATTTCAAATATGAGAATGCATACTCATATATTAGGATTAGCTTCTAGTTAATTCTACAAGCATATAAGGATTTATTATATACTATTTTAGTAGCAAACATTTATTTGTTCTCATCTATACATACTGGACAGTAGCTTTCAAAAGACGTTTTTCTAGTATGGGTGTAATTTTTTGTCATATGGAAACTGTTTTTCAATAATAATAAAAATCAAAGAAAGTAACTGCAAATCACGTCCATTTTCTTGAAAACTGGATTTTGAATTCACAAATATCTAGGTCAAAATGATAAATATTCTTTATGCAACACGCTCAGGATCGTATTTCATTCTGCTGGTGATTCAAAATTTCTAGATATTTGAAGATATATGGGAACATTTTCCCATAAGTTCATGTGTTGTTTTAAAGTAAAGTGTTTGCTTGAAAAGTATATAAGTAGTTGGACGTGTTCACAATTGGTACATATATGCTACCTGATATGATAATTATCTGCTTCTTATTAAACAATAATTCACAAAATGGTTCAACATGAGAACATATGAACAGATCAACTAACAAGGCAATAAATACTTGCTCCCTCATATTTTGATAAGTTGTTTGGGATTTAAAAGGTCTGATGGTCATTAAAAAGGCAGCATACAAAATTTGAAATAATAGCTTTTGTAAGTATCATTTACACATCCTTTCAAATGATAGTTGTTTATCTTGTCATTTGCTTGTTCCATTCTGATTTCATTAATGCCTTTTGACTTTACTGTCATTTTTCTGTATCTTATTCTTTTTATGTGTTACACATCTATTGCAGCCATAAAAATTCAGGTTTGCACTGATGTTCATCTATACAATACAAATTAAGTCACAGTTCAGAAAAAAATCTCATGTTAGTAGTATGTGTACTTTCTGAAAAAATAATATGCCTTACTTTATCAAAATCGTATTATATAATTTATGTATAAAAATGTATGTAAACAGTTGAATTAGAGTTTAGTCAGTTGGGGTTGCTATACAAATTGCCATAGCCTGGGTGGCTTAAATGAAATAAATGTACTTCTCATGGTTCTGGAGGCTAGAAGCTTGAGATCAGAATGTAGCACGGTCAGGTTCTGGTAAGGGCCCTCTTCTGCTCTGTAGAGGCCAATTTCTCAATCTATGCCTGCATGGCAGAAAGATTAGCTAGCTCTCAACCCTCTTTCTATGGAAGGCACTAATCTCTGGGGTGCTTGGGTGGTTCAGTCGGTTAAGCATCTGACTCTTGGTTTTGGCTCAGGTCAAGATCTTGTGGCTTTGTGGGTTCGAGCCCTGTTGTCCTGCTCTGTGCTGGCAGTGCGGAGCCTGCTTGGGATTCTCTCTCCCTCTCTGTCTGCCCCTTCAGCACTAGTCAGGCGAAAATTAATGATGTTTCAATAATATGCAGGAAAATATACATTAAGAAAAATTCCTATATGTACCATAAAATTAGTATATATTCTTGATTTAAAAATTAATTTTACTGGGGCACCTGGATGGCTAAGTTGGCTAAGCACCTGACTCTTGATTTCAGCTCAGGTCATGGTCTTGTAGTTTATGAGATCAAACCCCATGTCAGGGTCTATGCCCTAGCTTGCCCTCTCTCTCTCTCTCTCTCTCAAAATAAACAAACATTAAGAAAATAATAATAATTAATTTTACTTAACAGCTACTGCAGAACTTTTATGATACCTAATTACTTTAAATTCCTTAAGAGAAAATATTAGCTAGTACAAGTTTTCTGGTAAGATTGGCACATTAGAAAGTTGCACTTATTTACATCAATACCCTTAAAAGTAAAGAGTCATCACATTCCTTTACAAAATAGTTTTAATCAAGAAATTGAAGATGACACAAATAGAAAGATACACCATGTGCATGGATTGGAAATATTAATTTTGTTAAAATGCCCATACTACTAAAAGCAATCTAATGCAATCCCTGCCTAAATACCAACAACATACTTTGCTTTTCTAAGTGCTTTTCTAAGTGTTGGCAAAACTAAGCACTAGAGGGGCGCCTGGGTGGCTTAGTGGGTTAAGCGTCCAACTTTCGCTCAGGTCACGATCTCGCGGTTCGTAGGTTCGAGCCCCGCGTCGGGCTCTGTGCTGACTGCCAGCTCAGAGCCTGGAGCCTGTTTCAGTCTGTGACTCCCTCTCTCTCTGACCCTCCCCTGCTCACGCTGTCTCTCTCTCTCTCCTAGAAATAAATAAAACATTAAAAAAAATAAAAACAAAAACAAAAAAAAAAAACTAAGCACTGGACTTGAGTGATGTTACTAAAACATACTGCCACTGTCAGATGGAAGAGTTGCTAAGGTGATGTTCACAAGAGCAGGAAACAAGATGGAAGGAGTGAATCTTCTTCCAGGTTTCCAGCTTCCTCTACCACCCACTGTTGGCTGAGTTTTGCAGAGGCAGCCCTCTCGGCAGGCATCCGTACGGCGGTGTCTCAACACCAGCATCACAAACTAGTGTTGAGAAGGGTGGTTTTGATGAGGAGAGACTACAGAATACCAAAGGGTGACTTGCTAACTTTGCCTGTTATTAAGCACTTGTGCATACACTTTTACAAATATTTCAACTTCCTTACTACAGTAAAAGCAACATTTTGCTTTCACTAACAACAGGTACAACTATCTTTAAAGGGCCAGGTAGTAAATATTTTAGTTCCTGTGGGCCACATATGGCCTGATGCATATTCGTCCTTTGTTGTTGTTATTGTTGTCTGTTAGTTTGTTCTTCACAACCTTTTTAAATGTATTAAAACATTCTTAGGTTGCATCTGTTACAAAACAGTCTGAAGGGTGAATTTGGCCCATAGCCTGTTTTTTCCTAATCCTTGCTTTATATAATCAAAAATGATCTCACTCTCTCACAAAGCTGAGAAGACACAAAATTCCCAAGAGTCATTATACTCCACTTAATGGAAAGCAGTTGTAAATTCCCCTATCCATTTTTGGTCTTTCTTATTTACTTCTCATTCTGGTCATAGCCCCATCTGAACATAAGACAAAATTGTGCCAACCTATATCTATCAAGTAACAACAAAAATGAGAGAGAGCAAAGTTGACTTTTTAAGGGTTAAAAATCTAGTTAACTATAAAAATGATAATAAATGAAAGATATGTGTGGCTACTATGTTCCGTGTTTTTATAACTGAGTACAAGGTTACAGTTAATAGCTGTAACTTTCTCTTTCTACTATACATTCTATGCTTTCTTTGTCCTCAACCAGGTTCATGTGGTTCATGACCTAGACCTTCATTCCTTAAGGTCAGTATCTTACATGTTCATGAACTTTTTCTTTAGTTGCCATATAATTTGTCATCATCTTTTCTCTTGGATATAAAAGTACTAAAGAGTACCCCATACTACATCTTGGCTTCCAAATGTAGTCTCTGTTACTATTGTTAGGCAGAAAACTAATGTCCACTTGGTAATCTGGGTCACTCACTCATCCAAAATATAAAAAACAGAAACAAAACTTTGTTGTTGGGTTCAGGAGCACAAGAAACACAAAATGGCCAGATGGCAGTTCTACTTCTAATTATGTGGAACTATTGTTAGTTGCACCGATGGAAGCATTCTCCTCTGGGATCTAGGACCTTCAAATCAGCACTACTCAAGGTGGTAGGAATAGTAAGCAAAATTATTTTTAGTGGATTATTAAAGTACCTAGAGAAGGTACTCCCTTCTGCTCTAGTCCTGTCTATTCTGGCTAAGGGAGATACAACATTGTATATTGTATATTCAGGGCATGTACTGAATCCTTTAAGATAGAGCATTACACATCAATCATCTTTCATAATATTGACCAAGATTATAATTTTTTCTTCTCAGGAAAAGACTATTTCTAGGCATCTATGTGTATGTGCATCTCTCTATTATATATCTACCTTTCTCCTCTCTTTCAAATTTATATTGGGAGTGCCCAGTATAAATGTTTTATAATATACATGACATTTGCTGGTATTTTACATGCTCACAGTCATTCTTTATTAAATTAGGTTAACTCTTTACCATATTATCTGCACTGTTTTTTTAACTGCAACAACTTAGCAATGGTAGAAAAGCTATAATAAATATATGTTATATTTATTTTACATACTACTTCCGTAAAGCAACTGCTATACAGCTGGTAACTTCAAAACATCTGCTATTGAAAGAATGCAGCCCATTTTTTTAAATCTTAATTTGTTTGTGCCCAGAGGACAGTTGAAATTAGTCCGATAATAACAATTAAAACATGATAATTGATCTTCATTGCTTCAGGGCTCATAACAACATTTGTCTATTATAATGCTGGGTTTAGAACTTGATGCATAAAAATATGAAGACAAACAGTGAGACACAGGGGGCAAAGTCAATTTGTGAGGTAAATAAAAGTACTTGAGAAAAAAGAGATCAATAAGAAGATCCAAAAATGCTTAAACTGATAATTAGATCATAATTTCTGGTTTATAGAAGAAAAAGTTTAAACACCTTTAGGGACCTCCAAACAGGAAGAGTCAGTTAGCTTACAAATCTTGTGAACATCATGAATACACCATGAATACACTTTTGTATTGATTATATTTGTTCTTGAGGCCAACTTTCCATGATAACCTTACTGATGATAAAAAGAGCTATAGGACATAAAAGCTTAAGTTGTTTATCGTTAAGTTTCAGTTCTTGGTTGAATTGTTAATTATTTTGAAATATATATTTTTTTGTTAAACTGGCATAAAATAAATTTACAAATATATATTTTAAGCATCTGTAACACAGTAATCTAAGAAGCGGGGCGGGGGGGCCCTCATTGTTTGACAGTTAGAAACTAGTTGTAACATGTTGTAGTCCAGGGGTTATTCTTCAACTTTGACCTACCATATTATGTAACCCCTTCCCACATCACTCTTTATGTAGTAAAGTACTTTGAATTTTACCTAAACGAAAAGTACTTACCTAAAAGATATTCAGGATTTTAATAAAGATTAAACAAGAAACAGAAGACATAAGAAATGACAGAGCTAATGTGTAAAAAGTCACATTACATTGCCATATATATATATGTATGTATGTATGTATGTATACACACACACACACACACACACACACACACACACAGCCAAAATGGAGTATAGTATACGTGTATAGAAATATAATTTCTATAACTCGCTTATAGAAAGTTATATTATTAAAATTGCCAGGGGGTCATCCCAAAATGGGTATTTCTCCAAAACATGGTTTGGATGTACAGTGGTCATTTCCTATTAGCTAATGTTTTCCAAAAATGATTAATTGTTCTTTAAGAGAAGGAGGTACACATACAATAATTTTTGTGCAAAAGGAGCTAGAATTCTTTGTCAATCTTATCCAGAACATTTCTTCCTGAGATTCAAGGTCTATGTGGCTTTGCTTTAGAGTGTGTTGTTTCTGTTAGTTGACTTTCCTTTTTTCTTTCATTCTGTCTCTCCATCCCTCCTGCTTCCTTCTTCCTTCTCTCTCTCTTTAGAACAATTTTTATTTGTTTTTTTTTTTTTTTAGGACAGAGAGAGAGACAGACAGACAGACATACACACAGAAAGAGACAGGATTTAAGTGGGGGAGGGACAGAAAGAGAGATAGAGACAAAATCTGAAGCAGTCTCCAGGCTCTGAGCTGTCAACACTAGAGCCTGATGTGGGGCTGGAACCTGTGAACCCTTAGATCATAACCTGAAGTCAGACACTTAACCAAATGAGCTACTGAGGTGTCCCTCTCTCCATCTCTTACTTGTTTTCCATAATCACGTCCATGTGTAAAAATCTTGTTTCTGAATGATGGTCCATACATCCATAACCAAATGGAAAAAAAATGAGAAATTCTTCAAAATCATAGAATAATGATAAAATAATTAAAGATTCCAGTTTAATTTTGTTGGTGCATAAATAGATCTCTGTAATACAGTTTTTTTTCCTATATGAAATCATTTATAATTGATTGATGTTGGAATTTTCTGCAATTGGCTTAAAGTCCTATTCTACTGAGGAAACAAAATCATTTAAAATCTCTTATTATTACCATGGAGACTTTGCTACTGAGACGTGCATTTCATTTTTGTGGAGAAAAAAATGATTTATCTAACATAATGTTTCCATCATATACAAAGACTTTTATAATGTGAAAAAGTTAGATAAGTTTACTCATTTTAGAAGAAAATAACACATAATCCTATAATAAATTTTCTGACTTGAATACAGTGGATGTGAGGGCACGTTATTGATAATTTACATTGTTTTGTTGTTTATACAATACCTTAGGGAATATTATAAATGGAAAACCTTTGAAGAAATTGAATGTTCATAATGTGAACTTCCAATTAATTGATGTTTGACAAATATTCATATACTTTATTAAATGTGACTATAGTGAAATACATCAACAAAACACATCTGTTGATGATGTATGGTAGACATGCTCAGTACTATTTTATGAAAAGTATCTCCTTTGAAAATTACTCATTCAATTTAAGCTGTCAGTGCTGTGCCATCATTTTGAAGAATTGCATTGATATGTCATGCAATAATAAGGACTCAAAGACTAATGTTTGTTAAAAACTGAGATTATTTACTATAGAGAATTAAACAATGTAAAAAAAGGACTTCTAAGAATCACTTCTAGTATCTCCACAAGTTTATTTCTAGTTCCATATATTTTTATCCTCTTGGCTTACTGTGGAAAGAAATAAAAACTCATAGTAGTCACTAGGCTCAGAATGTTCCAATACAAAGATATTTATGTGCCTATAAAACAGAATTCTAAAGTAGAGAGAGAGAGTTTTGAAGGGAGGTAGACTGTTAATTCTTTTTTTTTTTTTTTAATTTATTTCTGAGAGAGAGATAGAGACAGCATGAGCAGGGGAGGGTCAGAGAGGGAGGGAGACACAGAATCCAAAGACAGGCTCCAGGCTCTGAGCTAGCTGTCAGCACAGAGCCCGATGCAGGGCTCAAACCCACGAACTGTGAGATCATGACCTGATCTGAAGCGGGATGCTTAACTGACTGAGCTACCCAGGCGCCCCTATACCGTTAATTCTAAAGGTAAGACTAAAATTTATAATAGGTATAGGAGAGAATGTATTTCATTTGTACTAAATTCAATTATAGCTTTAGATGAGAGTAATTAAAAGGAAATCTTTCACACAATTAATTCACAATAAGTTCATGAGAGGGATGATAGTTAAGGGTGAAAACAGAGGCCTTTTAAGCCAACTAGGTCATTTTTATTAGATTCTGAAGCCAATAGAAACTAGTAAAACAAACAGGAGAATATGAACAAATTGGCATTTGTAAGGATAAATCTTGCAGCAAAGTATAATAAGGTGTCATGTGAGGACAATAATAGACACTGAGAGACCAGGTAATACGCTCCTATGTTAATTCCAGCAAGAATGTACAGTCACCGAATGTAATAAAGAAAAGGACAGAGATCATTTAGATGTGTATTTTAAAAGGACAATAATGTTATATTTGGCTTTAATAAGACAAAAGGAAGATTTAAGAATATATTCCACAATTATGGCTGAGGGCATTGAGTAGAACAATCTCTTATGGCAGGAAATGTTGAGATGGTGAATGTAGAAGCAGCTAAAT
This sequence comes from Hyaena hyaena, assembly GCF_003009895.1. Taxonomy (NCBI): domain Eukaryota; kingdom Metazoa; phylum Chordata; class Mammalia; order Carnivora; family Hyaenidae; genus Hyaena; species Hyaena hyaena. Next base: position 585,710 of record NW_024081506.1, read on the forward strand.
GACAAGTAAAATTTTGAACAAGTTGTATTTATGATATCTGTGGTACATTCCAATGAACAGTATCATATCTGGATTTAAATTTTTTTTATTTATTTATGAGAGATAAAGACAGCATGAGTGAGGGAGGGGCAGAGAGAGAGGGAGACTCAGAATCTGAAGCAGGCTCCAGGCTCCAAGCTGTCAGCACAGAGCCTGACGCGGGGCTTGAACTCACGAACCGTGAGATCATGACCTGAGCCGAAGTAAGACGCTTAACCAACTGAGCCACCCAGGCACCCCCATATCTGGGTTTTCTGTGTTTTTTTTTTTTTTAATAAATGAGCCTGTGCTAGGGATAGTAGTCTAAAATTTTATCAGCCTAATATATTTTTTTCACAAATTAATACCTTCAATATGTAAATTACTCATACAAATTGAAAGTAAAAGCATTAAGCCAATTAGGCAAAAATCACAAAAAGTATATAGAAAATCCATGGAAAAAGTACAAGTAACCAATAAATAACAATATGGAAGAATTTGTATGGCATTTATTATATACTAGGGTTTTTTCTCTAACAGCTTTATTGAGATATCATTGATATACAAAGAACTGTACATATTTAATGTGTATAATGTGAGAGTTTGGACATCTGCAAACATCTATGATAGCATCACTACAATCAAGTCAGTAGGCCCACCTAACACCTCCCAAAGTTTCCTAGCGTCCCTTTATTTCTGCTTTTTATTTTTTGTTGTTTCATTGTTTTAATGTAGATATTAACCTAAGCTCTAACCTCAACAAATACTGCAGTACACAATACCATATTGTTAACTATAGGCACTATGTTGTCAGTAGATATCTAGATTTTATTCATCTAGCATAACTGAAACTTTACATTCATTGAAAAACAACTCTCCACTTCTCCCATCCTCAGCCACCAGCAACCATTATTATATTCTCCACTCCTATGAGTTCTATTATTTTAGATAAATCACATAGAAGAAATACTGTAGTCCTACAGTCACCAGCTTATTTCATTTAGTCTAACTTCCTCCAAGTGGCTCATTTAATAAATAAGGAACCTGGGGACAAGGTATAGGATGAGAAGAAAATGGAACCATAGAGAAAACCATACGCAAGTGAAAATTTATAATTGATGGGAGAGAAAGAGGACCAGACAAAAGAAAATGAGAATGAACATCCAAGAAAAAGGAAAGACACAAATTCTGGAAGGGGAGAAGACTTTAAGGATGAGGAAGTACTCAACAATGCTATATGTTATAAGGCACTCAATTCAGATAAGAATACAGAATGCAAAATAAGATTAGCATGACAAGTTCTTGATGACCTTATTTGGAAGAGCATTACTAGAAAAGTATGGGAAGAAGATAAAAATTAGTGAATTCTATGTGGAGGAAGTGGGATGACTATAATTTACACTTCTGAGAGTAAAATGCAGCACTGAATTATTATCATATGAATGAATTATTAGAAAAGGGCCACAGGGATAAACCAGAACTTTCTCACGCAAACTGAGATTTATGACCTTCCCAAAAACACATTATCTAGATAATGTATAGTATTAGAAAATCTATCCCTTCATGACAAATTTTCTCTAGTGCTGATAGAAGCTAACATTTATTTAGCACAGACCTTCTTCCAGTCACTTAATGTATAAGAACAACTCATCCTACCTTCATAATATCCCCCAAATAGGTAGTATTGCTTTGCTGGTTTTTTAAAAATGTTTACTTATTTTTGAGAGAGAGAAGGCAAGTGGGGGAGGGACAGAGAGAAAGAGGGAGACAGAGTCTCAAGCCAGCTCTGCACTGATAGCAGAGAGTCTGATGTGGGGCTAGAACACAGGAACCTTGAGTTCATGGCCTGACTGCAGTCTGACGCTTAACTGACTGAGCCAACTAGTTGTGCCTTGCTATGCCATTCTTAAAGAGAGGAAATTAAGAGACAATAAGGTTAAGTAAATTGGCTGAAATCATAAAGCTATTAGGAAAAGAGTCTGATTTGAACCTCAGATTTCTAGTTGCAAGGGTATTTTTTTCATGTTTATTTATTTATTTTTGAGAGAGTAAGTAGGAGAGTGAGAGATAGAGAGAGAGAGAGAGAGATTGAGAATCCCAAGTAGGCTCCATGGTGTCAATATAGAGCCTGATGTGGGGCTTCATCTCACAAACCATGAGATCATGAGATCATGACCCAAGCAGAAATCAAGAGTCAGACAGACAATCAATTGACTGAGACGCCCAGGCGCCCCAAGGGTGTTTTATTCATTACAAAGCACTGTGTTTGGGTGCAGTTTGTTACTCTAATACTGTACTCTAACATTATAATATGTCGTGTGTGTGTGTCTGTATGTGTGACTTATCTTTACTTAGACATCATAAATAGTATTAACTGTGCAGAGGTAATATCAGATAAGAAAGTGGGGTGGCCAATGACAAAAATATGGTGGAAATGATGAGTAGAGGAAAAGAAGCTGCTTAGACATGTATTGTATGTACTTTAATAAAATATTTCTCAAAAACATAAACAACTCTATATGGTCTTATGTGAAAAGTCCACCTAGTCCACAGAGTCGTAATATCAATTACACAGATGAGATCACTTTGATATAGAAAATAAAAAAATAAGCCCATAGAAAGACCTAATGAATCAAAATTTTTTATTTATGTTTCTGACATTAAGTGGTGACATCCATTATTGGCCCTATACTTATGGTCTTGACTTTCCTCAGGGTCAATAAGAGAACAGATAAGAAAACTTTGAAAATTCAGGCAAATAAATCACTTGGTTTAGCCCCATGTATACATTCAATTGTGTTTAAACAGTAGACACAAACTTCCAAGCCGTTTAATTAGATCTGAGACACATTAAAATAGAGGAGTGGAGGGGAAAAAAGGCATCCACAGTTGTGAAATAAAATTTTAGTTGAGAGAGTGGCTTCTCCAAAGTAAAGGGCACACACTACAAATTGCACATGAATGAAAGAAATTATATAGCAGATACTAATATAATATCAATATACTTTAACAAAATTCATTAAAATAAGCAGTAATGTAATTGGGAAAGTGAAAACCCAATTAACCCGCTTAACCTGCTTATTTAGATTATAAGTTGCTAGCTCTCCTTGCATACAATTCCAGTATCATGGAACTATTTGGTGAATTCAAATGAATTTAATACAAATTATAAAGTAAAATATGCAGTTCTGAAGATGAAAATAAAGCAATATTAGATGAAGGTAGACTAAATTCCAAGCTTAATATCCAGTGTTAAAAGACATATTTACCCTGTCCCACAGATACTATTTTAATTCATATTTAAAAAGCATGTGTTATGCCTTATACATGGAAAATGTTCACACACTATGAGCTTCTAAATCTGAGAGTGTGCCATCCCTAATATGCTTCTTTTGCAAACCAAAAGTAGTAAGATTGCATTAAAAGCATTGCAGAGCTCTTGGAAGCACCAGTTGTACAAAGAGGCAGCAAGATGGAGACCATAGTTTTAGGTCCCTTTCCTTTTCAAAGATAAAGTATCACTTTATTCTGAGAAGCTGAGAAACAAGTTTAGTGTTAATTGAAAACATTCTCTGAGGATGTGGATGGGGGGGGGTCTTTATATTTTGTGAATATATTAGCAGGGATGGTAATTTCTAATTAAATTCAATATTCAGTCCATTTCAGATTCCTGTATGGCTTCAGCTGCACATCATGGTATCACTGACTACCTGCTATGGTCAAGGACATTACGAAAACTGAAAGAAAGCTGGCAATTTACTCTACTCTGAAACCATTTAATATTTTCTAAAGAGAAATGATATACACTTAGCGTGATACAGAAAGCTGAGCAACAAACACAATAAAACAAAAATTATGACTTTGGAGACAGGAGAAAATTGTTAGAAGATCATCTCTGCCTGTTATTATCAGTAATTCATCATCACTCATCTATTTGTTCACCCTGAATTTCCTCCTGTTTACCAATCTTACAAGTTTGTTTAATTTAAAAGTGCAACTGAATTTTTACCAAATTATATGCCTCAAGAGTTTGTAATTTATATAGAAAAGCATTTTATATATTTTTGGCTTTAACTTCTTGTCAGCATGATGCAATCTCAGCACAGGATTACGTGATAGAAAACTGCAGTGACAGTCACTTCAGCTAAAATACAAATTTTAAGGACGTTTTTCACCAAATTAAGATGATTTGAAGGAAGCTGTATTGATCTTTAAAAACACATTTGCATGATTATTAATAATAGTTGCACGTTCAATACAAAACTAAAGTTCTTTAAATAGATTTCTTTTTATTTGGAAACATTAAATAATTTACAATTAGCAGCTTCCATTAGCTTAAAGTTCTAAAAACGCAAGCGATACCAACAGAAAACTTTGTGTTGTTTTTTTACTCACACATCTAAATACTAAAAGTGGTTAACGTTGTCTTTGTAGTAGTTAATATTTTAAAGTTGTCCCATTTGATTCCTATGGATTAATATTTTTTTACTGATGGTATGTCAACAGTGTGAACAATCTCCTGTTATCTTATAATTTATAAAATGCTGGCATTTGTTAAAATAAAAATGGGACTCCTTGGCTAACAAAGCATCAGTTAAGTATAGGCTTTTCTGCACTGAAATTGTTCATAAAGAACATTAGCCATTCATATGGATTCAGTTATTTCTGTCTTTAGACAGTGGTTAAAAATCCTGTAATATTGTTCATTTTTCTATAATGCTTAACTTCATTAACCTATTAAAGAATACAAAACAATTTATTTAAATGTTTTAATGTTGTATTTATTTCTGAGAGAGAGAGAGAGAGCGAGCGAGAGCAGGGGAGGGTCAGAGAGGGAGGGAGACACAGAATCTGAAGCAGACTCCAGGCTCTGAGCTAGCTGTAAGCACAGAGTGCAACGCGGGTCTTGAACCCACAAACCGCAAGATCATGACCTGAACCGAAGTCAGACGCTTAAGGACTGAGCCACCCAAGCGCACCATAAACAATTTATTTTAAATTAAACATTTCTCTTGCATGCAAGGCTCTGTTTAATACCTGTATCCCCTCCTTTATTTACCTCTGTAGATAAATTCTATAGCTATAAATTCCCAGAAAGAAACAAACCCAGTTACTACAGAAAATAATACCCTGTATAGTACAGTATCTCTCTCTGTAACATAAACAATTTGCTACATATACTATTCTCTGCATATAAGAGTCAAATGCAATATTGAAGCCAGAGGTATTATCTAAGATTCATCTAAATATCTGAGTGACTTCTGACTACATTATGGACTAGTGTAGCACTGTGAAATATATTTACGAGGCAAAGTGGCAGAAATGCTCTATCTTCTATACACATAAGATGTTAATATGGTTCTTTTACAAAGAAAAGTAAGCTATAATAATTATGAATATCAATTAATAATGATACATGAATACTAAAATATGTCCCCTATTACAATTTAGCAATCTGCAGCTTTGCTATTGAATCAGTAAATCTTAAATATTTAGAAGAAAAAGGAGGAGTAGCAAGATGAGTTACACTCTATTGTTGTTACTGTTAATGCCCCCAAAAAATAACGGAAAATAGAGTTGTCATGGGACTAACACTTATTTTTTCTTTTCTTTTACTTTATTATTTTTTAACTAGGCTTCACACCCAGTGTAGAAGCCCAAAGCAAGGCTTGAACTCATGACCCGGAGATCAAGACCCAAGCCAAAATCAAAAGTCAGGTGCGTAACAGGGGAACCTGGGTGGCTCAGTCGGTTAAGCATCTTACTTCTGCTCAGGTCATGATCTCACAGTTTGTGGGATCGAGCCCTGCATCGGGCTCTGTACTGACAGCCAGGTCAGAGACTGTAGCCTATTTCAGATTCTGTATCTCCCTCTCTCTCTAACCCTCCCTTGTTCACACTGTCTCTCTCTCTCTCAGAAATAAATAAAACATTAAAAAAAAATAGTCAGGTGCTTAATAGACTGAGCCACCTAAGCGCCCCTGTTTTTACTTTTAGAGGTAAAAACACAGACTTGAACATTCAACCTCTACACGAAACAAAGTTTCAAAATGTAGACAATAAGAACAAAGAGGATAAAATTTAAGGTTGTAGGATATTGCCAGATACTATGATTTAATTCTCTGTCTTTTGAACATTGATGATGAATTTTAATAAAATTTTTCTTTAAAGAACTTATATACAATGTTATTGAAAGAATTAGTTCACTTACTCAACTAGTATTATTTAAAAATGATCTATTTTTAAGGCACTTTAGAGACAAGAGATTAAACTGCCAATGTTACTTCCAAATATTTCTGTAAAAGTAGAAAATCAAGAAATGCCAACTTCAATGACAGATATAAACAATAATTGACAAATCACAGACATGACATGTAAAATAGTATACAACTTAATTCTAAACGGTTTCAATGACAGAATGATAATATCTTGTTTTATTATACAAGTGATGGCAAAAGCAAATGAAAATAATAAATATTCAATTTTTAAGGTGTATCTCATGCTCATGTGATTTGATATCAGAAGGCACTGCTCAATGCAAGGGCCATGTTCTTGAAGACCAGTGGATGGGAGGATAAGAAAAGTTTTTGGATAGCTAGCATTATTTAAGAGAAGAACACCAGACATGCACCTTAAAATGAAAATACTGAATACCTAGTAATGTGTGTTCTCAGAAAGACCAGAAATAGATTGTAAGTCCTTAATTCTACTTAGACAATCTAAACTCTGACCATCTAATTGTATATTTGTATTTTTCCCAATTTCACACTCTGGGTCCTCTGTGCTGACAGTGCAGAGCTGGATTGGGATCCTCGCTCTCTATCTTTGCCCCTCCCTCACTCATGCACTCTCTCTCTTTCTCTCTCAAAATAAATAAATAAATAGATTTTTTAAAAAATTTAAGGTTTACTTTTGAGAGAGAGAGAGAGAGAGAGAGAGAGAATAGTGGGGAAGGGGCAGAAAGAGAGGGAAACACAGACTCCAAAGCAGGCTCCAGGCTCAGAGTTGTCAGCATAGAGCCTGCCTGATGTGGGGCTTGAACTCATGAACCATGAGATCATGACCTGAGCTTAAGTCAGATGCTGGACTGACTGAGCCACCCAGGTGCCCCATAAATAAACAAAATTTTAAAAAAAATTTAAAAATATATAAATAATTCCTTATGATTTAATATTTAGACTCAGAAATGTGAAGTAGGTAATAAATCCAACCCTAGCCTTAATTACACCGTTTTAAGTCATGTTTATTGAGATAGATTTCATATTCCATAACATCTGCACTTTATAAAATACAATTCTATTTGTCTTCATTAATGCATGCAGTCATAGAATGGGCACCATAATCAAGATGTAAGGTTTATCAATCACAGCAAATCCTCTCCTTGAGTCCTTCTGCAGGCAACCCGTTCCCACACCCTGGCCCCTGGACAACACTGATCTGGTGTCTTTTCCCACACTTTTGTTTCTGGGAGATTCCCATATAAATGGCATCCCATCTTTTGAAATTGGCTTCTTTCACTCAACAACTACACTGAGACTCATCTAAGCTTGTATTAGCAGGCAGTTACTTCTATTGCTACCTGTGATTTCATTATATGAATATAACTCCTTTCCTCTATTCAATCATCAACTGAAGGACATTTGGATTATTTCCATTTTTTGCTGATTAAAAATAAAACCTTGTAAAAATCTATGTATGTTTTATTCAGAAAAATAAGCTGTATTTCCCTTAGGGCAAGCTTCTAAGAGTTGGATTAGTGGGTCAAGCAGTAGGTGTACGTGTAATGTTAAAAAAATTGCAAAACTGTTTTCTAAATACTGTATGATAGTTACTCTGAATAATCATCAGCACTTAGCATTGTTAAACTATTGTTGCTATTCTAATAGATGCATAGTGGTATCTCATAATGATTTTAATTTGCATTCCCCTAACAACTACTGCTGTAATCATTAGTCATCATATTTTTAAGCCTGAGTGAGAATTTTTTTTAGTTGACACACTCAGCAAAACCAAGATTCTATTAAAAAAAAAAACACACAGTAAATTAGATGAAGGGTTGGCCATTAACTATGTATGTCACAAACACTAAAAGCATCCTGCTACTATCTTTTTCTCAGCTCCAAAACTAGGTATATTTAAAAATATATTAAAAATCCAAACATTTCTTAGATGTTCTCAGCTATCAATCTGTTCTAACACACAATGATCTCTTGACTGGATTATTAAAATAACATCCTACCAATATTCTTTGCTTACACACTTGCATCCAGACACAGTTCCATTTCCATAGTTGGAATATGTCCTTGAATCTTAAATCTGGGGATGATTACCACTTAAACCATCCAATAGTTTCCAACCTCGCTCAGAAATAAAATGTTTAGAATGGCACAAAGGTCCACAGCTGAACAGAACTTCTAAAGCCTTTAGCACTCAAGAGAAGTTATTTTGAGTGCAGAGTATATGATAGATTAGGAGGAGGGGTCTTGAACAAGAAAACACAATTGGAAATTAAATGGAGTAATAAAAGCAAAGAGACTAAGAATCTGTTTTAGAAAGATATCCACTCGATTTAAATATCTCTATAACTTCCCTTGCATTTTATACAGGTAAAGTCATTCTTTTTACTATCTGTAATTTTGAGTAACTATTTCTCTAGTGGTGCTTTTTAAAGATTTCATCGGTTATCTCTCCATATTCCAGTATGACAATACTGGAACATCACATTCTAGGCTCCGAACACATAGAAATTGTTATTTAATTGGGCACATCTGTCAAATATGATTTGACTGAAAATCATCACCTTTGAAAATCCTTTCACCTTCAAACCTCTGCAATTTCTTATAGAAGAGTTATTGGTGTGCTTTCCTCTTTCCTCACTACTTTGTAAGCTATGTGAGGGTCTCCTGTAGAGTTCATCTTCATTTCTTCTGGATTGCTTACTTTCAAGTTTTGCTTAGTAGGCAATCAGTAAAGGTTTGTTAATAGGAAACAACTATTAGAATGCCCTTACTTTACTTCCTGTAATGTAAAATGATATTCTCTTTGTAATTACTTAAGAAAAATAGTATTTAAGCAAAAATATATTTTTATTGCTAAAACTTAGTTTCCATATAGACCCACCACTTTTATATATATTCCATTCCTTAACTTTGTATGGTATGTCTCAAATGATTAATGTTATTTAAAATAATACTGAAAGAAAAATATACCTTTTTAAAGTTTATTTATTTATTTTGAGAGAGAGAGAAAGAGAGATAGCACATACAAGCAGGGGAGGGGCAAAGAGAGAGGAGAGAAAGGATCCCAAGCAGGTTCCTCACCATCAGTGCAGAGCCCAATGTGGGGCTTGAACTCATGAACTGTGAGATCATGACCTGAGCCAAAATCAAGAGCCAGATACTTAACTAACTGAGGTAGCCAGGCAGCCCAGAAAAATACATTTTTGAAGTGGGCTACAATACTCTTCAAGTTAACACATGTTTTGGAGGCAAACATAAAATCCAACTATTTGCACTTCGAAGTTCATTGCACGATTACTCACAATAACCAAGACGTGGAAGCAAACTCAATGTCCACTAATTGAAGAATGGATAAAGAAAGTGTGAAGAAGGAAACCCCACCATTTGTGACAACACGGATGAATGTGGAGGACATTTTGCTAAGTGAAATGAACCAGACACAGAAGGATGAGTACTACATGGTATCACTTATATGACTTGTCTAAAAGAGTCAAACTTGTAGAAGCACAGAGTAGAATGGTAGCAGCCCGGGGCCAGGGGAAGAGAAAACAGAGAGGTATTAGGCAAAGGGTACAACATTTCAGTTATGGAAGATAAATATACACTACAGGTCTACTACCCAGTGTATTGCTTATAGTTAACAAGGCTGTGTTGTATACTTAAGACTTTTAAGAGGGTAGGTCATATGTTATGTCGTTATCACAAAATTATGATAATAAGTAGCACATGAGGAAACTTGGGTAGGTGATGAATATGATATGTTTATGGCATAGGTTATAGTAAGGGTTACATAGGTTTATACTTATTTTCAAACTCATGAAGATGTACACATTAAATATATACACCTTCTTGTGATGTTAAAAAAAGTGCTAATTATGCTTTCATTGAAAAATTTTAGAACCATTTCCTTCCATTTCTAAAACCCAACTATTATTAAAAATGCTATGATAATATCAACAAATATAATGATACATATTTAACAGCTTAGTCTATTCTACATTTTAGTTTCCTGCAAATATTACAAAAATCAAGTTATATATATATAAAACTGTCCTTGTTTTTCTTTACTGTTGTTCACCTTATTTTGTTACCAATATGGAAGTACAGTGAAATTCTACTACATATAAAATTAGACATTTATTTGGGGAAAAATAAAATCCCTGAGTGTGTTAGTGAATCTTATCTTGAAGAGTTACGGATTTAATTGATGTAATCTGACCTTGCCATTAGTCTAGCTGGAGGCAAGCTATTTCTGTCTGCATTACTTTTCATTATTGCTTCCTTGTAGGAATTCAATACCTGCTGCTCCATATAAATGTGTGACAAAGCTAAGGAATATAGTCCAGAAAGTCATTCAGTTTTCATCTGCTATGCTCCCATCAGTGTTAACACACAATTGTATTCTTTCTAACCTTCATAGTTCAAAGACCATTGTTTCAACTGAAATTTGGGAAACCTCTATTCAAGATTCTGACTTAAGATACAGAAGAAAATTTATATTCCTTATTTACTTATCTAATGTCCAGGAATCATCACCCATGATATAAATCACTTGAATTCCCTAGGAGCTTCTTTTGCAGTGTGCCTTAGCTTATTATTAATTTACTCTGTTCTTCCTAGGTGCAGAGTGAAGGAGAAGATCAAGTCATATATCACATAAACAATTAAAAACTATCCTTTGGCTGTGAGCTTTTTGAAATGATGAAGTGCTAGTACAGAGTGAGCTGTCCTTGAATTACTTTCATTGGTAAGTATTAGACAGTATGATGAATTTTTTACAAGCCAGACATTTGGAATGGTATCTTCAAAGCGGTGTCAGATGCCTATTTATCTTTATTATGGCCTAGAAACTGATAGCAAAAATACAATGTTAGTACATGTATTACATTAACAACAATTATGGGCATCATTTTTTTCCTTAAAGATGAATGCTGTAAAAGTGGGACTTTTATAACAATGCCATTGCTCCCCATCATGTTAAAAAATAATTTCAATGTAAATATGCGACAGTGGTTAAAAAACAAATTAAAATATTTTATGCTTAAAAGTGAATCCTTGTAGGACTAAATGTGATTTTGTAATTTGCATTATGAAGAACAGGTGACTTCTTAAGTATTTTAGAACAAAGGCATGCTAAATATTTTAATGAAAAAGATACACTGATCTTTCTTTGAACTGAAATAACTCTCATTAGTTCAATGACATAGAGTATCTCTAATAATCACATAAAAACAGATTTACATTGTACCAATTTTCAAAATAATTCTGATTTAGAATATATATATACACTAATATAACCAAAACTTACTGTCATTTGAAAAATTCATATTTAAACCAAAACTAACAAGTACTTTATTTTTTTTAATTTTTAAAAATTTATTTATTTTTGAGACAGAGACAGAACTTGAGTGAGGGAGGGGCAGAGAGAGAGGGAGACACAGAATCTGAAGCAGGCTCTAGGCTCTGAGCTGTCAGCACAGACCCCGAAGTGGGGCTCGAGCTCATGGATCACGAGATCATGACCTGAGCCAAAGTCAAACACTTAACTGACTGAGCCACCCACGTGCCCTGAAAATTAACAAGCATTTTAATAAATCCTGAAATAATCATTATGAATTTGTAATACAAATGATTTTTCAAGCTGGAAGGAAGAAAAACCAGCTCAAACTCAAAGAATGCATTATAAAACTTTTAGGCATAAAAATTCACTTTGTTAATTTATTTTAAGGAGACATTGTAGTACTAAGAAGCTACATGAGTTACCTAGATTCTCAGTTAGTAAGTGTTGAAACTAAGTCCAAAGGGGAGTCTTCCAATTCCAATTTACAATTCCTGGCAGGGAATCACTCTTCCTTCCAGAGCATACATATGTCTCTGATGGTTCCTGTTTTTATGATGGCTCTATGTAACTTTGAAGATATCTTCATTGATACCTCCCATTATTAATATATAACATTTAAGTATCAACAAAATAGAATGTGAATTTGCTCAAAAGATTTAAAACTACAACCACATTATTATTTTTTGAGTGGCAATCTTTCTATTCAGATGAATGCACCAGATAGCTACACATGTAGAAACACACACATATATATACACACAAACACATGTCTGCAAAACTCCCTTATAAATGATTCTCCAATATGATAGACAATATTTCTGACAAAAGCGTATCCATATAAAAATAACTTAGAGGCAGTCAACCAAATTTGGAACCATCTGTGTCCACTGTGTACAAAATGAAACTGAAGATTTGAACTTTGAGTAAAATAAACAAAGAGGCATGGCTTCTCATATATGAGTCTGCACACTAAGATTATTTGATGTGTAAGGGACACTAAAGGTTAGGGGCTTACAATAATTGCAAGATTAAGTTTTATATTTGTACTTCCTACATATTAAAGTATTTTTGTTTTAATTTGTTCATCTGACTTAGTTAAAATAATAAGACAATAAGACATTGTTAGCCTAGCATAAGTGTATTTCAAAGGACAAACAACTCCAATTTTAACAAGGGTATTCTACAAGGGCACAGTTTTTAACCTACTGTGTTCAAATCATCCCTCTCAGACTCATTTGTCTCAAATCTTCTTTGTTCACTTAACTTTTGCTCATCTCTTCATAGCTCATTACCTTAAGTTTTTAGACCCTGCATCACCATTCCTAAAGCCATAATCCAACATTTCCAAGCTGAGGGACTTTGAATAATCAGCTAACTTCTTCGATAAAACAAAACACATAAATCAAAGAGATATTAGAATTAGATTATTTTGTAGAAAACACATCTGTAAAATAAGTTCCATCTACATAAAATATCTTATTATTAGATAAATCAATATTGAAATTGATGCTAAATAAAATGTATTACTGTCTCACATATGACATTTCTATACGTTTATTTATTTATTTTGAGAGAAAGAGTGAAAGCACAAGTGTGGGAGGGACAGAGAGAGAGAATCCCAAGCAGGCTCTGAACTGCCAGCAGAGAGCCCGATGTGGGGCTCAGTCTCATGAACTGTGAAATAATGACCTGAGTCAAAATCAAGAGTCGAACATTTAACCAACTGAGCCACCGGGTGCCCTGACTTTCTATTCTCAAATAACTATCTAGGATTTTTTAAATCAAATTTTAATAATTGAAGAATTCTGTAGTCCCTCTTTACTCCTGGGGTGATACAGTCCAAGACCCCAAGTGGATGCCTAAAACTGCAAATAATACTAAACCCTATACACTATGGGTTTGTTTCCTATACATATATACCTATGATAAAGTTAACTTGTAAAATAGGTACAGTAGATATGAACAATACCTAATAATAAAATAGAACAGTTATAAGAATACATGGTAATAAAAGTCATGTGAATTTAGTCTGTCTCTCATCCTCAAAATATCTTATAGTCCTGCACTCACCCTTTTTGTCATGATAATGTGAATTTATGAAAAGCCTAGATGATGAGATAAAGTGAGGTAAATAATGTAGGCATTGTGATGCAGCATTAGATTACAACTTACTTTATGACGATAAGTCAGAGGGATCATGTACTTCTGAACCATGGTTGATGGTAGGTAATCTGAAAACACAGAGAGCAAAAATGTAGATAAAGGAGGACTACTATACATTTGATTTATACCAACTACATTTCAAGAAAAGTGCTGCTCATAAAGGACATGCATATTGCTTTAGACTACAAGAACACTGAATGTATTGTTTGCACATTCATTCCAACTCTTGAGTAAAACTGTCATGATATTTTCTTAAAATATTGATTAAATTAAGGGACTGATTTCTTGATTAGAGAAAAAAAACAAATTCCATTAACTTTTAAGGAGGAATTGTGAAGTCATCTTTATAGTTTAAGAAAAAAATAAGTTCTGAATTCTCAGTTGGAGGTCAACATCAAGTTATCTTAACATTATGCAATAGCTCTATTTTGACAAGAAAAGAATTTGTGAAAAGAAATAAAATTCATATGACTTCAGAGTTCATAGCCTTAGACACTTCTAAGCCATTTCTTGGTAAATGAGAAAAAAAGCTATTTCCAGCTAAACTCCATAATCAATTACTACACTGTGATATATCTTCAGAGATATTTTTTGGGGAATTATCAAGAATGTCTAGTTTACCACTCAGGTACTATGCATTCATATTGCATTCCTTACTTAAGACCCTTATGGGTGACTTCCAAAATGTCATTTTCCATAATCTTCATGTAACAAACTCTAAGAGTTCTTCAAGATAAAACTGTGCCAATCTATATCCAATTCCAAGACAGTTAATATTTTTTAAATTTTAATTTATTTTACTTTTTAGAGAGAGAAAGAGAACAAGCAACTTGCAGAGAGGGATGGGGGGCGGGTAGAGAGAGAGAATCTCAAGCAGCCTCCATGCTCAGTGCAGAGGCCGACTCAGGACTTGATACCATGACCTTAGGATCAAGACCTGAGCTAAAATTGAGAGTCATATGCTCAACCAACTGAGCCACCCAGGTGCCTCAACGGAGTTACTCTTATGGTATACTGTGTTTCCAAACATTTCACTCATGTATCTGTTAGGACACTTGCCATATTAATTGCAAGTTTTAATTCATTTGCTTGTGAGCCACTTCATATTGAAAACATTGTTAACATGTTTGTATATCCAGCATTTAAGAGACAGTTTATAGTATAAGGATATTTCAAAAATGTTTTGATAAATAGTAAAATTAATGGGGATAATTTAAGATAAAGAAAGGCTGGAGGTAAAGAAGGGATCAGGAAAATTGGGTGGAAGGAAACAAGGAATAGAAGGAAAGAAGAAAGAAAGAAAAGAAAGGTAAGACAGAAAGCTTATAGTTGACAGAAATGTGTAGATGTTGTCCCTCTAAGGTTGGCTCCTGGTTTGCTGCTTCTTAACGTATCTCCTTCTGTATATACAGCATTATTAACTATAGTTATTACATTAGCATATCAATTTTATGTAAATTATTAGTTTAATCAATAATGACATTGCTTTTGGGGCACCTGAGTGGCTCAGTCAGGTAAGCATCCGACTCTTGATTTCGGCTCAGGTTATGATCTCAGGATTTGTGGGATTGAGCCTATGTCTGGCGCTGCACTAAAAGTGTGGAGCCTGCTTGGTATTCTCTATCCCTCTCTCTCTCTTTCAAGATAAACAAACATTAAAAAAAATGGCATTGCTTTTGAATTCACTATTGACAGGTGTATAGTGTTGATAAACAACCCATCCCAACCAGCAAAGCCTCTCCCAAAATGGTTTCTGAAAATAGTTAACATCACAGTTTAGCAATCAGTAATTTAAATTTCTTAAAAATAGTTATGAAAGGCAGACTCACTTTTCTTTCTAGCTAGTGTATAGAAAGCAGAAAAAAAGTTTATTCTTTTTGTTAGTTTTTTTTTTTCTTATTTTGAGAGAAAAAGAATTGCAGGGGAGGGGCAGAGAGAGAAAGGGAGAGGGAGAATCCTAAGCGGGCTCCACACTGTCTTCATGGAGTCGGATGCATGGCTTGAACACACAAACTGTGAGATCTGTACCTGAGCTGATACTAACAGTCAGATGCTTAACCAAGTGAGCCCCCCAGGCACCCCAAAGTTTATTCTTAATAATGAAAAAAAAAAAAGCCATACAACTACTAAATTACAACCACCTTGAACACATCAGAGAAGACAAAATTCCAGGCCAATGAAATAACCCAAATTCCAAAGACAGTCCTCTGTTAAGGGAAGACAAGACTTAGTAACTGTCTCACCTGTGACAGAGCACAGGATGAAGGAAGAGATTCACAGTTTTGTATGTGGGAGAAAATAACCTATATTAGGGAGAAAATATCCTAAATTTTTAATGAATATTGAAATAACAAATATAGACTAGTTATAAAATAAATCAATGCTTGCCATGGGCTGGACAAGCAAAAGGGAGCCTACCCGCTGCTGGAAATACACTGTGCCTCCATTACAGTTACATAACAACGTGTACTCACCAAAATATATAAAAGATACTCTCCAAGAGGGAAACTTTTACAACATGTAAATTATACCAATTATTACTCAATAAACATGATTTACATGTAAAAAGACAAAATTATGTCATGAATTATGATGTTTCCCAATGTATAGTGAGCATAGAATCACTAGTTTCTTCTCCTGACTTAACCACATCTAGCTTTCAGCACAGAAAAAAAATTTAGATTATTTGTACAATCTGAAAGACATAAAATCATAGCATATGTTTTATAATGCAGATAAATATTGCTTGGTTTATTTTAAATAGACTAAGGAAACTGGGGCTTAGGTCTGGGAAAGGCAGGAAAGCACAAGAGTGAACTGATTCAGTGGAGATTGGTAGTTGGATCAGATCTGTACTGCTTTGACTGGAATAACATGTAAGTGCCCTCTGTTGGTCCTAAGAAAAACAAACCCGAGTAAGCAGGGAAGATGCTCTACCAAGAGGGTAGGATTCAGATCTTTGTCTTCTGGGTGAAATGTCTAGACGCCTGTGTAATCAACAGCAGGGTACAGTCAAGTTCTGAGTTGGTACCTTTTTTTCTGAGTAGACTAAACACAGTTACCCTCAGAGATACATAGTACCAGACAAAGAACTTCAATTTAATTTATGCAGTAACCTTCTTTTGCTCACCCAATGATCTCATGTATTTACTTCTAATCCTGGCACATCGAGTTTTTAAAACATTGTCAACCCTTTCCAAAATATCTTCTCAAATAATCTACTTTGTGAGGCTTTGTTAGATCCTCAATACATAAAGTAATGATAGCTATATGCAATAGAAACACAGAATTAAATAAACTTCATAGTAGCCATTATTTTTTGTATCCTAACTTCAGGTCTGCCCAGTATTATTGTAAGGATGGTGAATAACTCTGCAGTTCAGTCCAAGAGAACATCACAATAGGAGTTATTTCTGATTTTCAAACTAATTTGAAAGTCATGTCAATACAGACATTTTATAAAATCCAAAGTCACTATTAGCACACTTCCCATATTCTAAGCCAGTAAAAAAAAAAATGTTTTAGCATTTTAAAGAAACAAAAAAGCAAATCTTAAGTGTTTTTCAGCTGAGTATCTTTAAAGCTTTTTCCTGAAATCAATCTCTAATCTTTCTCTCTCTTCTCTCCCAATCTCTCTCTCACACATGCGCGTAGTCATTCAAAATTCAGTCTAGTCAATTTGAAATACAGTGGCAATTATAAAATTTTGAGATGTTGTCACAAATGTCATTAAGTTAAGAGCTTTAAGGGTTGATCTCATCACTGGATATATACAGAAATATATCTTTAAGTAGTTACAAAGGGAGGATTAGGGTCACACAATATACTGGGAATTCTTATCTAGATAACATAGTTAATAAGTAGCTTACAGGATATTGAACACACACCACCCCAATTATTGGCTGGTAATGAACCACAGCTTTGCAAAGCAGTAAAAAAAAAAAAAAAATCTTTCCAGGATGGCAAAGACTCATTACCTGGAGAAATGATTAATTTCCTTCAGAGTTCAAGCCCTACATTGCCTATATTTAAAGCTGGCTCCGGTTGAAGGCAACAAAATATCTACATCTGAGAACAGATTAGTTAAACTAGTGTCTAATTCTATTTGCATGCTGTCCTCAGTCTCACTTCCTCCTAAATCTGTCAGAGAGAGGACATGGGCGCCATAGCCCTAGGGCGACCTGATTATATTCCTCCAGGAGAGCATGCACTTGTTTCTCTTCATTCGTGGTCTTGAAATAAGAGATGTAACTGCACTGGTCGAGTACTGAGGGCCTAAATGGCCAATTAGTCAAGCAGAAAATTAAGTTCACTTAGATGACAATTTCAAAAAATAATGTCAAAAGCAGGTCTCAAATAAGATTATGAATAATCACTTCTTTAGACTTTCTACATTTTACATAATTTAGCCCACATAGTACAAGAAAACAAGGCTCCTTTTTATGATTGCCATCTATATTGTTATTGTTGCTATCACTTCATTGTGATTATTAATAACAACTACTGCTGTACTTGTACTGCTGATTATATGGATACTACTAAAACAATGTCTTTAATGATTACTACTATCTCTTCATTTTTTGCAGGGAGAGGGTAGGTGGGGGAGGGGCAGATAGAGGGGGACAGCATCTGAAGCCTGCTCAGCACCGACAGGCCGACAGCAGCGAATTTGATGTGGGCCTAGAATTCACAAACTGGGAGATCATGACCTGAGCCGAAGTTGGACTCTCAGCCAACTAAGCCACCCAGGCACCCCTCATCTTTTCTTTTTGTTTTTTAACTGAAGAAACTTAAAAACCAGGTAGCTTATATAAATTGTCAACCATGTACAACTAGTAAGGAACAAGACAATGCTTAAATTCCAATACTCTGACTTCAAAACCTTATCTATATGTACCATTGCTTTGCTTAAACATTTTTTTTTTTTTTACCCAGGGGTTGTTTTCCATTGTTCTACACTGTTTTCATCCCCTTAGATAAAATTCGTGCAATCTTAAATCATGACTTCTCCAAGATTAATGCTGCATGTAAAATTAAACCAATTAAATATTAAATTCAGCAAGTAAACCAATAATTTGGTACTTCAGATGTTTTTGTGTATTTAGACCTACATTGGAAACTTTTGTATTTTGCTATATTATCTGCCTTCTTTAGTTTCTTCAATTCTTTAGATTTATGTATAGAATTGAACATAAATGTTTAATTAGTTTTAGCTTGATCAGCAGATAAGTGTTATTTCCCACAGGCAACTAAAGAAATGATAAGTATTTTTGAGATGGTAGGGAAAAGGAAGCACATAAGGAAAAACACTACAAACAATTCTATCAAAATTTACTTTGGCTTTCTCTTTAAAGTATTTTGAGTTAATTATGCATTTCTGAAAACCTCAGACATGATCCCACAGAGGAGGAAAGTCTTTGCCTCACACAGCAGGAAAATGTTTAAGAACTTTATTTTTGAAGAGAAACACATAAGAGAAAATAAATTTAGATTCATCATGTACTTGCTATTTCTGAAAAATTAGATTTTTGGCAAATTAAAATGCCCTGAGGATAAATCCTTAGTTTTTTTCCTCGCCCAAATTAGTTAAATCTTTTAACTCATAATCAAGAACAATTGGTAATTGTGAGGAAAGATCTGAATACATAAAAGTAAGCGAAGTCAGTCCCGAATTCCTGCCAGAAGTTTATTTGGGAATATTACATATGGATGCAAGGTTTTTAAATTCAAAATTTCTTTTAGTATTTATTGATTCAAACTCAACTTTTCTATTTCATTTTTGTAGTCTGTTTTATCAGTTTATCCCAAATCATATCAGTCCCCACAGGGAAACAGTATCTTAAAAAATACAAACTTCTACGTATCTTCCAATGGACAATATGACATTTGTGGGCAGATACTATATATTATTTTGTATTCATACTTTGTCTGGAGTATGGTAAGCATTTAATGCATATCAAATAGAAACTAATTCCATAAAAAAATACCCAAGTTTCTCATTCTTAGATTATATTGTCTCCAACATGACATTGCAAATTCCATCACTGTTTTCTTCTTCTGGTAAAGTAACTTTATTATATATTTTTTTAATATTTTTATTTATTTCTAGGAGAGAGAGAGAGAGACAGCGTGAACAGGGGAGGGTCAGAGAGAGAGGGAGACACAGACTCCGAAATAGGCTCCAGGCTCTGAGCCGGCAGTCAGCACAGAGCCCGACGCGGGGCCTGAACCCACGAACCGCGAGATCACGACCTAAGCGAAAGTCGGACTCTCAACCGACTAAGCCACCCAGGCGCCCCTATTATATTTTTTATAAGCTTTGCTTTCTTACTATTTTTCAGTTGAGTGTATAATTGACATACAGCATTATATTACTTTCAATTATATAACCTCACAATTCAATATTTGTATATTTTGTGAATTGGCCACCACAGTAAGTCTAGTTAACATCTGTAACCATATATATTTACATAATTTTTTTCTTGTGATAAGAACTTTAAAATCTACTCTCTTAGCAATGTGCAAATAAGCAATAAAGTATTATTAACTATAGTTGCTATGCAAGACAATACATCCCCATGATTTATTAATTTCATAACTGGAAGTTTGTACTTTTTGACCCTCTTTATTTATAATGAAGCTAAAAAGTAACTTTCCTCTTAACAAAACTAAGGTATCTCCAATGCTTCTCACCACTGTGCAACAGTCATTCATGCTATCAATTATTTATTCAGAATATAGCAAGTATCTGTTCAATCCTTTAATCTTCATTTTTTAAGCTTTTACTGGCCCCTTTTTCTTTTTTTTCTTCTTAACCAATAAGCTCTGTCTTCAATGTTCAAAAATAGATTAAAATTTCAGTATAATATACTTAAAAGCAAACAAATGCATATCTTATTTGAGCATGGCTATCACCTCAAATTAGTTTGCTTTCTTCTTCCTTTTGTATTATCCAGCTCATCAGATCTGCAGTCTGTAGCTAGGGCCTCCATTTATTCTCTCTTTTCTTCTTTCTGTTTCCATTTCACTAGTTCTTTTTATTTTATTTTATTTAAAAATTAATGTTTATTTATTTTTGAGAGACACAGAGAGACAGAGTGTGAGTGGGTGAGGGGCAGAGAGAGGGAAACACAGAGTCCAAAGCAGGCTCCAGGCCCTTAGTTATCAGCACAGAGCCCAACATGGGGCTCAAACTCAGGAGCTCCAAGATCATGACTTGAGCCAAAGTCGAACACTAAACCTACTGAGCCACTCAGGTGCCCCTGAGTCAGTTGTTTTTAGAGCAATTATCTCAAAAGTCACCAATAATTTCCTATCTACTAAAGTCAATACACTGACTGTTCTTGTCATCATTTTTAATTGCCTTTTAGCATTTGCTAATTTATTATCCTCATTCACCTTAAAACAGTCTCCTCTACTGTCTTCTGTAGCAAAGAATAACTGATGATGTCCCTTGTCTTCTCATTGTTCCTTCTCTGCTTAGTTGTCCTCTTTTCTCAGTCCACAAATGCAGTGATTCCCCCAGATCCCTTCAATCACCATTTCCTTATCTCACTTTTATGTTTTCAACTGAGAGAAAATTATCTCTTATTTATACCACCTGATTATACAAGATGGCCACATTTATATTAATAGTTTGAACATATAAACTATTTTATGTATTTCTACCTAAAGATACTGTCTACCAAAACATCTTACTAGCAAATAAAACTCAATACAGCTAATCCCAAAGTAATCATTTATCTCTCCAATTTATCACATATCTACCTTTTAATTAATAACGGTCATTCATTCCAATACAGATGCATAAAACAGTGAGTCATTTTCCATGCAAATGGAAGAAGCTTCTGAATGAATATATATGTATATGTAAAAATCATATAGACATATAATTTGCAAATTTGAGATATACAAGAAAATTTTTAAAAATTCTGCAATCACACCAATCCCTAAAATTGGCAAAATAATTTTAGTTTCCATAAAGAATGCACAGTGGAAAAATAATTATACTACCTAAAAATCCTAGTAACCTCATTAGGATATTGGGCATTTATGTAACAAAAATAAGACATTTTTCTTTATCTTCCACTGATTGTGTAGTACTTGTGGACAGTAACATATATAGGATTGACTTCCCAACATTTCCTTTTCTGAGAGTTTCTCCAAGACTCTAAGAATTGAGTCCATCATTTTCTCCAATCGGGAGTTTTCAGAAAACTAGTACACAAAATGTTATTTGTTTAAATACATGAGTTCAATGGTTGTCGTTTTCATATAAAATCATAATTCCAAAGTAAGTTGATTCTAGCTGGTTATAAAAGACCTGAAGATCTTAATCTTGACTTAATATCACCTTAGGAACTTTAAAAATAATCTTAAAGCCCAGAACAACTCTCCAGACCAGCTACCTCAGAATCTCCGGAGGTGGGACTGAGCTATCATTTTCGTAGCTGCCCAGGTGACTATACAGAGCTTAAGTAAAAAATCCATATTTCAGTAAAATAGTGCTACAGTTAATATGTTTTACTTTACCACTTTTATAATGAGTTGGGAGAGTTCCACTGTTGTTGTTTTGTTTGCTTTTGTTTTATCTGGAATGGTGAAAAGCCACATCCTCACATATCACAGAGTCTGAGTGATTTTGTGGAGGTGATTTTGCTGTTGGCAGTAGAACTTCTCAAACTTGGTACTATTGACAATTAAGACCGTATACTTTTGGATACTTTGTGACAATCAAAAGACAATCAAAAATGTCTCAGGATATTGACAATTGTCCCCTAGGCAGCAAAATCACTTCTGGCGTGGCAACCACTGATACAGAACCATAAAAGAAAATGTCTAAGATTATAAACAAAGAGGAATTGTTCTGGAATGAGAAAATAGTATTTTTGTTATCAGGCAGAACTGGAGAAAATCTGATTCAAAATAACATCTTATTCAATCTAAGATGTCAGTGATATTATAATGTACCACTGAGTTAAAAAGAATAACTCTACCTATTAAATGATAATAGAGTATCTATTATTACCCTGTCATTGGAATAGTAAAATGTAAGAAAATGTAGAGCTCAAAAATCAACAAAATCCTGTACATTGAATATTTTATGTATCACCATTTGTAAGGCTGTGGAGACCTTAAAACTTATACATATCCACAGAGATACAGATTTAATTATATTTCTTAAAAAAATATCACATTGCATGAATTGCTTATAATTTACTTTCATTTAATATTATATTATAACCATTGTGTGATATGCAGTGATCATTAATATTTTATTAGAATGTATCTCAATATGTTAAAATAAATAAAGCAGTGTTGGGGCACCTGGGTACTTCAGTTGGTTGACTGACACTTGGTTTGGGCTCAGGTCACGATCTCACAGTTCGTGGGTTCGAGCCTTGAGTCGTGCTCTGTGCTGACAGTTTGGATGGAGCCTGTTTGGAATTCTCTCTCTCTTCTCTCTCTGCTCCTCCCTGCTTGTGCTCTTTCTCACTCTCAAAATAAAGAAATAAACTAAAAATAAATAAATAAAATAAAACAAAGCAGTCTTTTGCACCTTCCCCACTATAAGGTCCTGTTGTAGGACTTTCTTAAAACCCTGGCAAGTGTTACATTTTGGAGTTTGTGTTATCACAACACTGGAGAGTCAACTTTATACTTCGTAGAGTTAATTTAGAAGGAAAAAAACCCATAATTGAAATAACTTGCTGTTAACATAATAATTAGCAACTTGCATAAAGCCTCTTGTTAGCTCTTCTGCAGTAAAAGATTTTAGCAAGGTCAAGAACCTTGTTTCTCTAAATTCTCCACTCACTCCCTTCCATCAGATTTAGGAACTCAACAGCAGAAGGGATGGTCCAAACAAAAGCATACTGTTAATTACTGGAATGCTGTGTCTCAAAGTCTGAAAAGGAAACCTTAAGTGCTCCACATCTGACCTCAATGTCCCAAGCATTCTATTTTGCCTACACAATTTTTTTTCTTCTCAATTTAGTTAACATACAGTGTAGTTTTGGCTTCAGGAATAGACCCAGTGATTTGTCCTTTACATATGGCATCCCAGGGCTCATCCCTAAAAGTGCCCTCTTTAATGCCCATCACCCATTTAACCCACCCCTGTATCTACGTACATCCCTGCCATCAACCTTCAGCTTGTTCTCTGTATGTAAGAGTCTCTTATGGTTTGTCACCCTCTCTGTTTTTATCTTTTCTTCCCTTCGCCTCTGTTCATCTGTTAATTTTCTTAAATTCCACATATGAGTGAAATCATATCTTTCATTTCTTAAAAAATGTTTAATGTTTATTTTTGAGAGAGACACACACATAGTGTGAGTGGGGGAGGGGCAGAGAGAGAGGGAGGAACAGAATCTGAAGCAGGCTCCAGGCTGTCACCACAGAGCCTGATGCAGGGCTTGAACTCATGGACCATGAGATCATGACCTGAGCTGAAGTTGGAGGCATAACTGACTGAGGCACTCAGGCACTCTAATATTGTCTTCTCTAATTTCTCTTAGCATCATACGGCCCTCCAGTTCCATCCACATTGTTGCAGATGGCAAGATTTCAATCTTTTTCATGGCTGAGTAGTATTCCATTGAATCTTTATACACCACATTTTCTTTATCCATTCATCAGGTGCCAGTCATTTGGGCTCTTTTCATAATTTGGTTATTGTTGATAGCACTGCCATAAACATTGCGGTTCACGTGCGTCTTCGGGTCAGCGTTTTCATATCCTTTGGATAAATAACTAGTAGTGCAATTGCTGGGTTGTAGGGTATTTTTAATTTTTTGAGAAACCTCCATACTGTTTTCCAGAGAGGCTGTTTGCATTCCCACCAACAATGCAATAAGGTTCCCCTTTCTCCATATCCTCGCTAACATCTGTTGTTTCCTGAGTTGTTAATTTCAGCCATTCTGAGAGGTGTGAAGTGTTATTTCACTGTGGTTTTGATTTGTATTTCCCTGATGATGAGTGATGTTGAGCATCTTTCCATTTGTCTGTTGTTCATCTAGATGTCTTCTTTGGAAAAGTGTCTATTCATGTCTTTTGACCATTTCTTCACTGGATTATTTGGTTTTTTCAGGTGTTGAGTTTGATAAGTTCTTTATAGATTTTTGGATACTAACCTTTCCCTGATATGCTATTTGCAAATATCTTCTTCCATTCTGTTGGTTGGCTTTTAGTTTCATTGATTGTTTCCTTTGCTGTGCAGAACCTTTTCATCTTAATGAGGTCCCAATAGTTCATTTTTGTTTTTATTTCCTTTGCCACTGGAGACATATCAAGTAAGAAGTTGATGTGGGCAAGGTCCATGAGGTTGCTGCCTGTTTTCTCCTGTACAATTTTGATGGTTTCCTGTCTCACATTTAGGTCTTTCATCCATTTTGAATTTACTCTTGTGTATGTTATAAAAAAGTAGTCCAGTCTCATTCTTCTGCATGTTGATATCTTGTTCTCCCAGCACCATTTGCTGAAGAGACTATCCTTTTTTCCACTGGATGCTCCTTCCTGCTGTTGGCCTTTGAAGTTTTGCAACTTTATGATTGGAAGATGAATGGGAGGAAAAATAAAGAACCTCAGGGGGAGAGTACCAACATAAAATGATTTTTTTTTTGAAATATGATTACAGGACTGGCTTAAATTCCCCACCTTTATAGGAGAAGGCCTTCCTGTTGCAGATGAAACTTTACTCCCAGTTCACCATGCCAGTCAGATGGGAGGAAGCATTCCCAAATAAAGGGTAAAGTTAAGACAGCATGAACACAAGGTAATTTTATAAAAAGTATTCTTAAAGAGGTCACAGATTATAGAATATAATTCAGAAACACAACATTTTAACATCTTTGATCATCAAACTAGTATCTCCAACTTTAGTCAGTGATGCTAGTGTCCCTGTTATTAAACCATGACTCCGAGGCAAGAGGAAGATGGGAGCCTGGAACACCCTCAGAAACAAAGAAGGGTCACTATTCCTACAAGCAGGAGTGAGTGACCCACACACCTGCCTCCACCTCCTAATTCCTGACCCGTACCTTGTGTTCCTTCTTCCTGTGTTGGTTGGGGTAGGTGCTTTGTTGCACTCTCAGAGAGAATGAAACTCTTTCAACTTTCACAAAGTAGGGCAATTTTATTCTCTCTTTGTAATTCTTAAAAATGATTTAGTATTTTCCTGAAGGAGAACTTTTTCACGTAGCTATAGGAAAAACTAGACTCTCTACTTACACACTCTAAAAATGGGAGCCGTAGGGGCGCCTGGGTGGCTGACTGCCAGCTCAGAGCCTGGAGCCTGCTTCACATTCTGTGTCTCCATCTCTCTCTGACCCTCCCCTGCTCACACTGGGTCTCTCTCAGAAATAAATAAAACATTAAAAAAATTTTAAAAAATGGAAGCCATATTGCTCTTATATGATAAAGCATTAGGTAGAATTTTTCAGATCAGAATCAAATCGAGAAAAGGATTTTCCATGCTCTGAATGTTTTGTAAAGTTTTCTCATTCCATCCCGCTCAGAAAGACAAGTCTTAAATGAAGTTGTCCTAATGTTTCCAATCTTCATCAAGATATTTTTAATTTCTGTGAAACTCTAAAGTACTCTGATTTATCATATTTGCTTTTGAAGATAGCATTAAGTAATAAAATATCAATAACTAAAGGAACACAGATTGCTTAGACATATCCCCAGTAACCACATTCAGGGGAAATGATCCTCATTAAATTATTCAGATTCAGGCAAAAATTAAATTCATTTACTACAATCCAATGTGCAAATACCGGAGGAGTTGTTCCTTCTCTACTTCCTGCGAGCTGCCATAATAATAATAACAACAATAAAAGGTGTAATACAAAATTTGAGATAAAATATTACTCTACTGCTATACTATAAACCATTCATTTGATATTTATATCCACTTTAAACCTAAGCAGATAATGTGGATCCATCAGGGTATTACAGTTTTGCTTTCAAGTTTGAAAATACACTTTTGAATTATATTATAGCTTCTACTTAGTTGGACTTCTTTGTACTGTTAAAGCCAAATGGAATAGTGCTCACAAGCTGTCTGATTCTAATGAGTGCCCAGGGGTTGGGTGGTGGGGAGCTTGTTGAAAGGATTTTAAAATTATAAGTTCTTTAGGGCATGGATTTATCTGTATGCTAACCTTTCTGAGACACTATTTCCATTTACATCACTTTATGAATAATGAATAATAATGACAGTGCAAGTTCTATTAAAGATTTTAGTGCCTTGGTAGGTGAATCAAATTACTACTTATAAATTAAAATCACCATTCATGCAAGCTGTAACATTCCATACTGTTGCTTCTCTAAAATGTATGAAAGTTTTCTTTCTCCTTGAAAATATTTTTTTCCTTAGTGGTACTAGAAAACAAAACAGAGGATTTTTAAGTCCATTAGAGTACTATTTTATTTGTTCACACTGGAAAATGATGGTGAGATTAAGACATTAGAAAACATAAACTGCAATAGAGTTACAGTAATTATCTACTTATTAATTTCTGGTACTATGTCTATTAACAACTCATAATTTCCACTACCTTAAGTTTCTTTTGGAAGTCTTTTAAGTTAAATAGTTAAAAGTCATCTAGAGGGACATCTGCTTCCACTATGATGGAAGAGCTGGCATTGGGCCAACACCCCAAGCTCAACAAATCACAGCACTGGACAAAATATCAGAGAAAACTGTTTTGAGGCAACAAGAACTATAAAACTGTGATTCATAAGAGAAGGAAACATCTGTGAAGAATCCCATTATTACTGAGGTTCTCTAATGGAAGACATTTTAGACCTTTGGTGAAATATGCTGAATTTCAAGCTTAACAGGGTGGTGCCCATGAACAGAAGAGACAGATTAGAGCTGGAGACCAAGACATATCCGTTATCTACAGATAACAGCACAGGCACTGTGAAGCAGGGGAGGGGAAAAAGCAGTCTGTAGGACTATTCCCCTTGAGCCCCTGGGTGGTGGGTTGCTTGCTAAAGCCGACAGAGTGAGAATACACAGACTTACCAGAAAGGGACTTTTACAGAGTTGAGAACAGAAGAGAGATAATGACAGTCAGATTTAAACTTATGCTGTTTGGGAGAATCTGTGAAGTGACCAAGGTATTTCCCTCATGTCTTCAAGTTGGCAGGACTCAATGTTCGGACCTGTCCTCCTCATGGTTATTTTCAGGAACTGCATCCACTGTGCCCTATCTTTTTATATTTTCTCAATGGATGTGGTAAGCAGGATACAGCTAAAGTAGGGCATAGTGAGAAAAATATTACCTTTCCTAATTTGGGAAAGAAGAAAAGCTTAACATCCATGATGTAATGGAATGTTAAGAAACAAACAAAACAAAACAAAAAAAAAAAAACAAAACAAGAAACATTCATTAAAACCAAAATAATCAGAAGGAAAGAATGTTTTAAGAAGCCAAAATTTCGTTCTTGGAAAAATTCCATAAAATGGTTAAAACTGTACAAATGCTAATGAAGGCAAAAGAGAAACACACCTGTGAATGTGCACATGGAAACAGGAATGAAACAGGGTATCACTAGAGTTCCCACAACCATTAAAAAGCCAAAAAAAAAAAACCACTATTATCAAAATCATGTTATCATGTTTACGAAAAAAAGGAAATGAACGAGTCCTAAAAAAACACAATTTAGGGGTGTCTGGGTGGCTCAGTGGGTTGAGCGTCTAACTCAGATCATGATCTCCCAGTTCATGAGTTGGAGCTCCTTGTTGGGATCTGTGCTGACAGCTCACAGCCTGGAGCCTGCTTCAGATTCTGTGTCTCCCTTTCTCTCTGCTTCTGCCCTGCTCGTGCACGCTTTCTCTCTCTCTCTCTCTCCCTCCCTCCCTCTCTCTTTTTCTCACACTCTCTCTCTGAAAACTAAATGAAAACTTAAAAAAATTTTAAATGTAATGTAACAACAATGAACAAATTCTTAAAAAATACAACTAAAGCTTAATGAAGAAAGATAATCTGAATATTCCTATAGCTAGCAAATATATTAAATCAAATATTTTCTCATAAAGAAAATTCGATGCCCACATGAATTTTGAAGAGGAACTAGTGACTTCTTCCAAACATATTAAGGAAAAAATAAACAAATAGCATACAAAGCCCTTCAGAAAGTAAAAACGAATGAGATTCTGTTTAAGTCATTTTATGAAGACATTATTATTAGGATACCAAAAACTGACAAAGATCTTACATGAGAAAAGAATGTTACTCTTTATGAATGCAGGCAACAAATTTTCAAAAAATATTATCAAAAAATTAACAAATCAAGTCCAGCAATATTTATAAACACATAAAATATTTTAGCTTGGTTTTAAAATGCTTAATATCAGGGCACCCAGGTGGCTCAGCTGGTTAAGTGTCTGACTCTGTATTTTGGCTCAGGTCATGATCTCACTGTTGTGAGACTGAGCTCAGCATCAGGCTCTGTGCTGGGCATGCCCTCTCTCTCTGCCCCTCCCTTGTTTGCCCTCTCCCTTTCTCTCTCAAAAAAAGACTTATATACATATATAAATTAAAACAATAAAATGCTTAATGTCATTTGTCATGAGTCCAACACAAATTAAAACTACATTGAGACATTACATACTTACCAGTCTGACTACAATTAAAAATTCAAAGAATCACAGTGACAAATATTGGTTAGGTTTTGGAAAACTCCAACTTTCGTAAATTGCTGTTAGAACTCTAAAGCTAGTAAAACAATTGTAGAAAACAGTTGGATACTTTCTTTAGTTAAATATACAGTTACCATATGATCTAACAATTGTACACTCCAGGCATTCACCAAAAAGAAGCAAAAACAGATGTCCACAGGAAAACAACAACAACAACACACACACACATTCAAATTGTCATGACAACTTTATTTATGATAGCGGAAACTGAAAACAGCCCAGTTATCCATCAACAGATGAGTGGATAAACAAACTGGTACCCATACCATGGAACACTGCTTAGCAACTTAAAAAATAAAATAAAAAACAGAAAATTGCAAAAGCATGAATGGATTTCAAAGTTATTATGCTGAAAGAAGAATTCAAACATATAACAGTATATTTTGCATGATTTCATTTCCACGGAAACAGAAAACAGATCACTGTTTACTTATAGAGTATAAGGGAAAGGTATACATTTCAAAATGGCATGAGGGGACTTTCTGGAATGTATCTAGATTTGACTGATGATTACTTAAATATGTACATTTTGACATTTATTGAACTGTGAAATTAATGTCTGTTCATCATATGGTATGTATATCATATACATGTATTTGTTTATGTATGTTCGATATTGAGTTGTACGTACAGTTTATTATGTATAATCTATAACTGTGTAGGTAAAAGTCATTTTATATCACAACTATTACCTCCACCCACAATCAGGGCAAGACTTCAAGGCAATCACTTATATTTTTAACAAAATATTAACTTCACCAACTACATGGTTGGTAGTCAAAATATTATCTTTCACCTCAATGAAAGATATAAGGCCCAACTAATGATCTAATGAAGCCCAACTAATGGCCTGAAGATTAGAACTGGTTTTCAAAGGTTTGGTTTATCCAACCTACTCCATAAGTAATGTAAATGTTGCAACAACATTATAATAACTGTGGTACAGTTCCCAAATTCCATAAAGTAATATGTCACCTACCTATAGAAATTCTCTTTAGAATTATAAATTTAAATTAGGAACTGAATTATTATAACATGCATTGTATGTAAGCTTCATTATGTATACTCTCACTTTGTAAAGGGAGAATACTACATTTTAGAGACAAAGCTATATTCTGCTATTTAATACCTTTTCAATAAAAATGTAATTTGCTTTCCATTAGAGATGGAAATAAGCACAGGAATGTCTTTTACTTTACCTTTGCATAGCTACAAAAATGTTTGCTAATTATATCCAAGATTTTAATCTTTTATTTCAATTTAAGCACTAAAACCAAATATTAAGACTTTCTATAAAAGTGTATTAAACTATGAAATATAGATGAATAATAGTTATACATGACAGTTTTACTTGGAAATATTTTACTGAGCAATTAATAACAATGTGCACAGAAATATCAAAGCAGTATTCTTAAAACACTCAAGACTCTGATCTAGAGTTAATGAATCCTTAAACCCAACACAGCTTTTGAATCAATCTAAAGAAAATAAATATATCAATTTTCTTATTGAAAACCTAACCTTTACCTAAAATATTAATCAGAGAGATAATGCATATGAGAAATAAAGCAAAAAAACTATAGTTGACAGTAAAACCAGCAGCCAGCTGCTTAATTTAGAACCAAAAAAAATAGTCATATATCCTGTAAGTCATCAGACTAAGTTCGGCATTAATGTCTCTGCAAATGAAAGATCACAAAGAAAGAGCAGGTACTAATTCTCAACTTCACTGTGAAAAGTGAGGAAGCATCAGCTATACTCTCCCTGTTATGTGTGCCTGTGTGTATGTTTGTACATAATCTGATTTTTAAAAATTAATCTTTATTCTGAATCATGGAACCAACAGTCTCTACTATTACTGATAGGCATGTTTTTAAAATAACACTCTGTATAATTAAAGTTACATTTCTGATACATAAACAGTGTGGGTTATTGAATCAGTAATATTGTTCCATTTTATTACAGATTTCAAAGTAATGGGGGTTAAAACTTCATGAGTAATACTTATTGAACTTAAATCATGTAGTAGGCAATAGGGAGGAGCTTTCAGATATATTGTCTTATTTTGTCTCTAATATAATCCTTTGAAGTAGGAGTTATCATCTAGATTTAAAAATTTTTTCTTTATGTTTATTTTTGAGAGAGAGACAGAGTGTGAGTAGGGCAGGGGCAGAGAGAGAGGGAGACACAGAATCAGGCTCCAGGCTCTGAGCTCTCAGCAGAGCCTGACCCGGGGCACAAACCCGTACACTGTGAGATCATGACCTGAGCCGAAGTCAGACGCTTTACTGACTGAGACACTCAGGTGCCCCTCATCTAGTTTTTAAAATGAATAATGTGACTAATTTCTGTTAAGATTGCTCTACTGATGAGTGGTAAATCCAGGAGTCACATGCTTACCTTTTTAATCATAATGCTGGTATCTTCTCAATATACTAATATGCTTATTGGGGGGATAAAAGGATATTATCTTTAAGCTGGAATGACTAAAAGTAAAAACATAATTTTTCCTAACATGTTAATAGTGACAAACTCAACAGGAGGAAGTTTGGGCACGAAGAGCTTTGCAGAACAATTCAAATTTACTCATAAACTTGGCCGATGACTCTTCTTATGGAAAGTCAAAGAAGCCAAAGAGTCTTCAATCCATTTTACTTCAGACCCATAGAGTTCCTAATCCAACGTAAACATTAAATTATTTGATCAGGTAAGATATATAAATTAATGTAAAAATACATTTCAATAGGTACGGAGTAATGTGTTAAATGTGAACAAATTTAACCCATTACTGAGATAACTGCAAACAGAACTGTGAACCAACGCTATGACATATTTACATTTGTATCTATTTTATTCAACATCATGCAGTCTGTTAGGATACACGTCACTAAATATATGTGAAATAGTAAATAAAAATCCTTATTATGCAACAATAACAATTAGATATACTATATATATAAATGACTTAAAGGGCATACAAAATAAAACAGATTAAAATTGTCATGTTGCAGTGACATATGATTTTCCTTTGTTAATTTTATATTTATCTATGTTTTATTTAATATCACTCACTTGTTAACATGAACACAGTACATTTTATGATTTCTTATAATGTAAAATCCAAATTTTTACATTAAATTTACCAAATTTAATAATTTGGGAAAGGGAAATGATACTGATTTCCTGGATGATACAAATGGTATAATTCCTAAATTCATTCAACTTGTATTGAAAGTTGGGTGACTATTTTCTTTTTTTTTTTTTTTAAATGTTTTATTTATTTCTAGGAGAGAGAGAGAGACAGCATGAGCAGGGGAGGGTCAGAGAGAGAGGGAGTGACAGACTCTGAAACAGGCTCCAGGCTCTGAGCTGGCAGGCAGCACAGAGCCCGATGCGGGGCCAGAACCCACAAACCGCGAGATCATGACCTAAGCGAAAGTCAGACGCTTAACCGACTAAGCCACCCAGACGCCCCGACTATTTTCAAGACTGATGGATTGTTGGCTCATTTTTTCTACTTAACTCTGACATTCACAGTGTATGCTTCTAGCACACTTTTTATGAAAGTGTAGAATTTGTTAACAATCAATATATGCTGGAAAGTGATTAAATGTTAATTTTATCAGGAGAAATACAAAAAAGCTCTAAATTTTCAAGTCAGGTTACAATTACTTCACAAATGATGTCCAGCTCCTACTGAGAGAACATATTGAAAATGTTATGTCATAATGGGTTTAGGCACTTACTAACAAGAAAAATCGCTAATAATTACAGTCACCAGCAACTGAAAACTGTGGGAAGATGTGATTGGGTTCAAGCCTCATAGTGGAGTAGGGGGTAGTTTCTGGTACTATGAGAAATTCAGCTATAAAGAATCTACTTCAGGGAATGACAGCACCTGGTCACAAACAGTTCATTAAGAGTCAACTGAAAGAGGGGCGCCTGGGTGGCTTAGTCGGTTAAGCCTCCGACTTTCGCTTAGGTCATGATCTCGCGGTTTGTGGGTTCAAGCCCCGCGTCGGGCTCTGTGCTGACTGCCAGCTCGGAGCCTGGAGCCTGTTTCAGTGTGTGACTCCCTCTCTCTCTGACCCTCCCCTGCTCACGCTGTCTCTCTTAGAAATAAATAAAACATTTAAAAAAAAAAAGAGTCAACTGAAAGAGAATTTCTGGGGTCATCTCCTTACAATTCAGTAAGAAACCCATTTTGTTTCTTCAAATCATGGGTCAGCAAAGTTTGACCTATGTGTCAAATCTAAAGATTGAGAATCTGCATTTAGCATTAGACTCATTTGGGATTAAATGTGGTAATGATCTCATTACCTTCAGAAAATTGAGCATCCATAGCCCATCTTATGCAGTGGCCATCAGACTGTTGAATAAGCAGGTTAATTTAAAATACAACTCTAGTTACAAATCATCACCACAATGAGATACCACCTCACACCTCTCAGAATGGCTAAAATTAACAACTCAGGAAACAACAGATGTTGGCAAGGATGTGGAAAAGAGGAACCCATTTGCACTGTTGGTAGGAATGTAAACAGTGCAGTCACTGTGGAAAACAGTATGGAGGTTCCTCAAAAAATTAAAAGTAAAATTACCCCACGACTCAGTAATTGCACTATTAGGGATTTATCCAAAAGATACAAAAAATGCTGATTCTAATGGGCACAGGCACCCCAGTGTTTATAGCAGCACGATCAACTAATGTCCATCGACTGATGAATGACGAAGATATGGCATACACACACACACATACACAAAATGGAATATTACTAGGTGATCAAAAAGAATGAATTCTTGCTATTTGCAACAATGTAGTTGGAACTAGAGGGTATTATGCTAAGTGAAATAAGTCAGAGAAAGATGAGTATCACATAATTTCACTCATACATGGAATTTAAGACACAGAACAGATGAACATAAAGGAAGAAAAGCAAAAATAATATAACAGCAGAGAGGGAGACAAACCCTAATAGATTCTTAATACAGAGAACAAACTGAGGGTTGCTGGTGGGGTGTTAGGTGGGGGGAGGGGCCAGTGGGGATTAAGGAGGGCACTTGATGGGATGAGCACCGGGTGTTACATGTGATAAACCACTACATTCTATTCCTGAAATCGTCATTACCCTATATGTTACTAACTTGGTTTTAAGTTAAAAAAATAAGTAAATACAACTCTAAAAAAGAATATGCATATGCATATGAGATTTTCTTTGTCAATTGAAATTATTTCTTTCATTTATCAGATAATTCATTTTAGGTCTCCCTGTTTAGTGACAGTTTGGCTGGAAGTATTTGAATCTTAAACCAAAAAGAGCACAAACATTGAATCATTACGAGTTTTATGTATGTGTATTTGGTACATGTGTATTCAACTACTGTGCCTAATGTTTTTTAACATCTGTTACCTGACAATGAGTTATTGAACTTAGTTTTCACTTCACTAAGTATGCAATAAGCCATTTCATGAAAGCAAAATTTGCTGAGTAAAACATTTCTTCATGTCTGTATATTCTATTCTAGAATTGAGTTTTATCACAATCTTAAACATACCCTAATTAATGCATATACACTCATAGAAAATATTCCATGGGATATAAGCAAATACAGATAATCTAAAAGTCATATATGATTTCATACATAATAAAGAAAACTGAAAGCAAGAATTCTACTTTAAATTGTATCAAAAATAAGAACTTTCTAGCAGGTTTCTACACATAATGATTTAATGAATTTTATTGTAAAAAATCTACAACTGGATTCATTTTTGTGTATTATAGCTATGTGTATTTTTCTGTGTTGTATTTGATACTATTACAGATGTCAAAATAAAAAAGTAAGAAGAATAAAATGAGAATTTCACAAAAAAATGAGTTTGAGGGAGATATGATGAGAAGTTAAACAGAAACTACTCTGAATTCTCATATGCTTACTTCCTTCTCAGTGTCCCTTATTTTGTAATATCTTACATTTGTGTGATATATTTTTTGTAATTGAAAAACTATTAGATGTGTTATTATTAGCTAAAACCCATCATTCATGTTAGTGTTCACTTTTTGTGTTGTATAGATCTATGG
Source organism: Hyaena hyaena (assembly GCF_003009895.1). NCBI lineage: Eukaryota > Metazoa > Chordata > Mammalia > Carnivora > Hyaenidae > Hyaena > Hyaena hyaena. Next base: position 621,263 of record NW_024081506.1, read on the forward strand.
GTTTTGTCAAATGCATAATATATAACCACTACTGTAGTCCCATATGGAATATTTTGATTTCCACAAATATCTCCCACGTTCCACATATTCATCCCTCTCCCCTCTACCTGGACTATCTTCTCAAGAATTATCTAAGCAATTTAGTCACATGATGGACACATTAGAAAAATAAAAGTCTGGGCAGAAAGAAGAAATGGAAAAGGATGCTGAATCAAAAATCATTACTGTCACTATAAGAGGAATGGAAGTTTGAGTGAGATAATGACTATGTTACTATGCTGCCTACTGGGAGCCAACAGATGTTCAGAAAAAGTTAAAGTAAACACCTGCATACAAACACAAACACACACCAAGCTCTTAATTTGACTTATTGTTCATGTTCTTTTTAGTTTAAGATTCAAATATTTCTAGCCAAGATGGCATTACTCTGAAAGAATCTTTATCATGGACATTCTGTAACTTTAAATATGAGCAGATTAATACAGAATATTTCTTTAACTCCAGAAAAGAAGAGGCACATATATTCTTCACTGAATGAATATTTCCTTCATTTTTCCCAGTGATTTATTTTACATTTCTTCAAAAATGTATATTTTCTGAAAATTAAAATTAAATTATAGCTATCTACATTAAAATATAATTTCAGATTACCTATATAAACTTTAAAACGCATACAAATTTGAAACTGTTCTAGTTATAAAAAGCTTATTGTACTTTACTAAAAGGCAATTAAAAATACCACAGCAAAACCTAAGGGAGAGTGCTTAATTCTAAACATGAAGCTAGCTCCTTCAATTTTTTGAAATCCAGAGCCTTCTGCGTATTGGTGGATTTTGTTTGTTTGTTTGATTTAGAGAATTGATTCATTTGAATTATCTTCTATTTTCATGTAAATACTACGTACATTTATCTTTCTTTACCAATTTCTGTTTGTTTGTTTTTTTCCTTTCTAGGTGAGTCATTGATCATCTGAATTGTCTAGGAAGCCAGAGGCATAAGAAAAATAATTAAAAGTGAGTAAGGAAACAGATACCAGAATCTGTTCTTTCTTGCTTTGTTATCTTTAAGGATGGCATTTTACTTACAAAACAGATGCACGGGTATGCTAGAACTGCCAACTTTGAATGAGGAAATATCAGCACCCTGAAGAGTTCCAGAGAATACAGATTAGGTTTCTTAGACTTGAGGATTTTTGAATGGCTGGAGATTGAGTCAGAGTTTCACTGTGCCTTTTATGGGTTCTTACTTATCTTATCATTTCAGAGTTAAGTCCTCCAAAATGAGACTGAAAGGATTGTGCCTAGAACCAAGGAGGGACTGAGACTTTTGGAATTTTTCCAAAAGAGATAGATTGAAGATCCATTAATAGAGGTAGAAAGGACTCTGCCTGGAACTGAAGCATTGAATGTCCAATAAAAGTGCCATTACTTCATATTTCACAGAAAATCTGGATGATGTTTGAAACATGTCAATACTTCATGAAGAACAGAGAAGATGTTAAGAATCCTCTTTGTTCGTATAACTTAGAGGTTTCACTAACCTCTACAATCAGACTATGTATCCTTTCCAGAATATGATTTGAGGTTTCCTGCTGTGGTGGAGATAACCAGTGCTAACTGTGTATAAGGCTCTTCTCCTGGTCTGAGTATGTAGGATAATCACACTTCTCCACCCTTCTTGAAGTTAAATTGATATTATGAATTCTGGTCAATGAACTCTGAGTAGAGATAAATGTAATTTTCACTTCTGAATGAAAGCATTTAATGGGTAGTTCCAGGCTTTCTAGCACTCCCTTCCCTGGACACTGTGATATCAAAGCATATATTGAGATGGATACACCTAAGGTCAAAGCATCACTGAACTACTATAGAGGACAGCTTGTATGTAATATTACCCAATTTTTAAGGTAAATTTGCTCTTATATGAAATGAGTTTTCTTGCTCAGTCAGGAGATTTCTGTGTTGTTAATGCAACATAACCCATCTAATGCTGATGAGATACTAGTTTACCCATAATACTTACATCTTTAAAATCAAATTGTTGGAGTAAACTCCTGATGTTTCTAGATGGTAGCAAGGTGGTGAAGATGGGGGAGACTGGTACATGCATGGCTTTCTTGCCAATGAATTTCATGCACTTTGAAGTTTTTGGGATTGTGACCTCTTATTTGAGTAAGATGGTAGAATTAAAAAAAAAACTCTTTCAAATGTAAGAAGTATGAGAAATTTCAATACATTAAGCTATTGTCAGTCAATAATGCCTAAAAAGTTTAATTCTTCTTGCCAGATTTTTAGGAAAAATAGAAATGACAGAAGGAAAAGCTTCCTATCCCTGATGCTCTAAACAGCATATTTCTGGTCTGCATTAGAATGGACTGCATTAGAGATTATGCAAAATAAGCAACCAATCAAGAAATAGTACTATTTCTACTGAAATAACATTTGACACGTAATATAGTTTATGTGAAATCATGTGTGCATTTGCATTAACAAGAATAAATGATTTAAAGAATAAAGAATAGTTTTGATTTAATGTTATGAAAAAATCAGATGATAAAAGCAAAACATATATACTTGCATAAGTTTAATACATGTATATATGAAGACAATGACTAAAAGGTGTCATGGAAAGTAAATATCATTATATTTATTATATATTATTCTGATAAATTAGGTATGTGAATATATAAATATTGTATAAAATTTCTATTTATTTCTAAATATATTTAACAAATAATAAAGATATACTACTATAAATAAAACTCACTGAAAATTACTACGCAGAACTTGTATTATTTAGAACTTATGAATGATATTTAAGGACTTAAGAAAGTGCACATAAGGAATTATTATTCATTAGAATGTTTACTTTTCTCTTTTGAAAAGTATGCATTTTGGTATCAAGGAATAAGTGAGATCATACATTTACACATGAAGATTTTAAAACGTAGTTTCAGGGGACTAATTGCTTCTTTCAATTTCATTATTTAAAATCTGACTTGCTTATAGACATACTGGGTATTTAATCACATCACTGTTAGAATCTCTATGATTTGGAAGTTCCTTAACAGCAAAACCTCTGGTTTTAATATCCCCTACCATGTCCAATACAGAGTTTTGCAATAGAACTTACTAAATCATGTCAGAAATACTGAATTGATTGAATTTTACTTAACAAATGTCTTCCTCTACCTTCTATTAATAATGAGAATTCTGATTTCATATCTCTTTTTTTTAAAGAGTTTTGTCCCAAACTTGAAGTTGGCATTAGAATACAAGAATATTCACTTAGGTTATGTTTATATATATTAGGTTTTGTTTATGTATATTGATACAATAAATCCCTAAGCATATTTAAAGATATTTATTATAGGTACATAAATTGTGAAAAGCAATTCATTATAGGACTATGTGTATTTAACCTGATTTAAACCTTTTCCACCATTTAAAATTTTCTTTAAAATAGTTATATAAAACATGTATCAAGTAGAACTTTAAACCCATCATCTACTGTTTGCTGAACATAAATGTATTCATATTGCATAAATATATTCATTTATCCATAAAGATAAATTGTGGAAATTGTCTTTAAGAAACAAAGGCATAGAGGAAATTGTAATAAGAGGACCATACAAGAAGACTGTATGTTAGAAACATGTTAGAAACATACAAGAAGACTGGCCTAAGATTTGGGATGAGATAAAGCTGGAGGCGATTCACATTAAGTACCCATAAATCTTAAAATGAGGATAAGGCACATAAAGTATTAAAGATGGAAAGTTGCAGGTGAGGAGCATACAGTACAAGAAGTGCCTCCGTAGTCAAATAATGAGGACCAGCAAGGGAATAGGAGGAAAATCAGGGGAAAATAATACCCAAGAAGTCAACATGTTCACATTAGTAAACCTGCCCCTCCCCCTCAAATGTCACTCTAAAACTCATACAACTGATTTTCCATTTGATAATTACTCTACCCTCAGCTTTTATCTCAGGTTATGGCAACTCATTGTTCCAGACATTCAGCCTAAGGATCTTGGTGGTATCCTTGATGTCTTTTTTCTTTCTCACCCTATATCTATTCTTGTAGGAAAACTCATGGATAAATTTTCCAATTATGTCTAGAATTTGACTGTTAACTCTTTCCCTGCCATCACCCTGGTGGTTGCTAACATTATCTCTTGACTACATTGTTGTACTAGACTGCTAATTGGTCTTATTTCTGTTTGCCACAGACAAGTTATCCTCTTCAGAAAAAAAAAAAAAAAAGCTCCCCATTTCAATAAAAGCAAAAGCTGATATCCTTAAATATAGTTCATGTAGCCCTTCAGGATCTAATTTTCCATTGACCTACCCTCTCAATTCTTTCCTGAATTAATGTCCACCTTGCTAATTCCACTCTCGCTACCTCTGACCCCTTGATATTCCTCATAGGCCAGTTGTGCTCCAGGTTTAGGGCCTTTGCATTTGCTACTCCTCTCAGCATGAAGCACTCAGTAGATTTTACAGCTGACTTCCTCACCATGTTCAATTATTTGCTCTATTATCCCTTTTCATTGAGGCCTACTCTCGTCCCATCGTTTAACACTAAGTACGCCACGCCTCCAGTGCTTCCAGTCGTGCTCATCTTGCTTCACTTGTCCTTTTTTCCAGTAGTAATTTAACATTATATATTGATTTTATCTTTTTTGCACTTCATAAACTCCAAAAAGGAAGAGGAATCATTTTTATATGTATTGATGCATTCCAGATGCCTCAAAAACAACCAAAAACATAGTACAGGTGAAATACCCACTTCTTAACTAGATAAACATAGGAGTAAAAGTTACAAGAAAGATGTGAAAAGCAAATTGCAAAAACTTACAGAGAACTCAGTTAAAATCAAGATTGGTATCTGAATCAGCCATGGTTCCTTAAAAGAAGCACACAAAGACAATAAAGATGTTGAAAAAGAAGATAAAGAAGTAGAAGACGAAGGAGGAAAGGAAGAGGGAGAAGGAGACAAAGCAGGAGGTTTTCAGAGTCGGAAGAAATGTGATAAAGGACTCAGAGGCTTACACATTATTGAGAATCCTTTAAAAAAAAACTCATTAAGTCTGGGTATAGGAATCATGGAACACCAAAATGGATGATTTTTCTGGAAGATTCTCTGAAGCCACTGGCAAACAGCACAAACTGTCTGCCAAGACCCAGGAATTTGCTCTAATTTGCCTCTTGACAAATCTCTTCTGCCTTCCAAATCTCAAATGAATGTGTTTCATTAGTGGAATATATATAAGACCCTACTAGAAAGGGAGTCTAAAAAATCTAATTTCAGGACTTTCAGGCCCTATTGTACTGGGAGGAGCAGCAACCACTCGGAGAACAATTTTAAAGATACGCAAATGAGAGTGTTTTGAGGAGATTTAAGAAGAAAGTATGAGATTAAGAAGACAGAAGGAAGATGTCCTTTAGACAGGCTGAAAGATCATCCTTTTGCTGACTTAAGGAGTAGAAAGAGAACAGCATGAGCCAATACATTTAGGTGCAGATCGTTAAATGTAAAAAAAAAAAAATTCTTAGAAAGTCATTTCTTTAATGAATGAGAAAATGAGTACTCAGAGCACTGAGAAAGAGAATGAAGTCCCAAACTGTCAGAGTATATCCCGAGGCACAAGTGCTAAAGGAGCCATGAAAAATTTATTGACATTAAGTCAAAATCATTAGTTATTGAATGAATGAATTGGGAACTGAAGGCTCAGGGAAACAATAGAATTTTTTTTTTTTATTTTACTTGGTTAATCAGATTTCTTTGCTTAATCAATACACTGTACATTTATTTAACCACAGATGCTTTATTTTCCACTGCCTATTATCAACATATGAATTCTCCACAAAACACATACATATTGAGGACCATCGCCCCAAACATACAAGTTGTAGAATAATTAATGAATTAATATTGAATTGTTATAAATCCAATAATGAATTCTATGGACTGTCATTATATTTTCTAATACCCAGTGGATATATATGGTTGATACAAAATTTACTTATTTTTAGAGGTGACTTACTTAGTGGGAATTTTAATTTGGGGAGGATATACGTTTATATTCCAAATCAAATGAAGCTGCCATATTTCTGTTTGCTATATCTTACTTTCATTTTGCCTATAGATCCCCGAAACTGTCCATGAACATGAGACTTTCACCCCAGCTTCTATTCTCATGGCCATAGCTAACCTCTCATTCCTGCAAGAAAAATGTCTTTGTTCCCTGTTCATTTCTTGTGATTTCCCATTGTAAATTCTGAATGAGCTCAGAAGTGGGAACAATACCGAATGCTAATTGGAAATTTTGACACCAGACGGATTAGTCTTGTCAAGCAAAGGTTCTAACAAGTCCTTCCCTGTTTCCAGCAGGAGTATAATTTTCTCCCCACCAGACTAATTGTGCTGTTTTTACATCTTCACCTCTAGTAGAATCAACAGCCTTAGGAGTGTGGAGTACTCCTCTGCTCCTCCATCTGTCATTATCACCGTTCAGTCAAAATGAGTCAAGTCATTTTCTCTTCTCTGTTTTAAAATTGATAGAAATGTAAAAAGAGAGAGGGTGGGAATCGTGAGAAACTATCATCATTTTATATTTATATATAAGATTTCCACAAAGATAAACTGGTCTGGAACAAATATTTGAACACAGCAAAACATAACTGAAAAAAGTCTAACACAAATATATATCTTCAAACAAGACAGGAAAGGCTTAAGAAGTATAAATAAGACATAAAAATGTCTGATATCCTCAATTTTCCATTTTACCCCTGCAGACTTTTCATAAGTATAAAAGGAAAAGATTGTTCCTTAGTTCTTGCTCAGCACCGCATGAAGCCAATTGGTAGGGAGTTCTTATCTTTCAGAAAGGACTTTGTAGGGATGTGAGCATTGGAAAGCATAAAAAGAGATACAGCTGAAAGAGTTGCAATGTAGAGATGTGTTTGATTAAAAGAATAAGCACCATAATTCTTTTAAATTCTAGTAAATTCAAAGAAAATTTGAATCCTTATAGCTGAAGAAACTGATTCTAAAAAAGGCAAAAAATCCAAGTTAAAAACTCTAAAAATTAATGAATTGAAATAACTTTTTATTTTACATGAATTATTTGGAGAATCACTTATCTTCATCATCCTGTATTTTTAAATATACCTATGCAATCATCCAATAATTGTTAATCTCATGATGTGTTCTTGAAATAAAATGTGCATGTGATTTATATTATAGAAGGATAAACTAAACTTTTAAAAATTTTTCATCCTATTAAATGTTATTTTAGAAAAGGAATGACAATGGGTCCCTCACAGGCTGTCTGTGAAAATATCCTATAAACGTTTTTTATACTCCTGCCCAGTTTGATATGCTTAAAATATTTGTACTCTTGCCCCATTTAATATGCTTAAGAGATTTTTGACATATGGTGGCTATAATGCATAATTTTATAGTCCAATGCTTTATAACCTTTATTTAAATAACCTCTTGTATATACACATTGCTCTGCATTTTTCATAGCTCTGAACATTTCTGTGTGGGTGCTTGATTTTCTTTTTGCTATAGATTCTTTCGTTATTTATTTTTTCGCCCAAGAATTGCTTAACAGTAATGTTAGTTTCCAATCATATTGCATCTATCTACTTTAGTTCCATTTCTAATTTTTTACATTTTGCCCAGAGAATACAGACTAAATGAATGCCAATGATCTTTTATCACCATTTTTTGCCTACCATGTTATTTATTCATTTTTTATTACTGTCCTATGGCATGTTTTATATGTGTGCTCACATAAACTGTTAAATACTTGATACATCTGCTAATTTGTTAATGCTTCATTTATAAAGTTCTCTTAAAATCTTAACAGATTCCAAATATATTTTTTTTAAACTAATCTAATTCCCTGTAGTTTTGTCGGCTTTGCTTAATATATTTTACGGGTCTGTTAGGTTCATAAATACTCGTGATGGATGTATATTCTTGTTCCATTGTTAATTTTACCAATAAATAAGGCTAGAATCTTTTGTGTTTTGCTTGTGCATTTCCCATTTCTTGTTTTATCCAGTCTGAGAATTCTATTGATTTCAGTTTGTGATTTTAAAACATTTACTCCATATGCTAATGGATGATTGCTAAAGTGCTCTTCTATCACGTTTTTTCATGTTTTCTTTGTATTATATTGGTTTTGTTAGCTTCCTCCCAACTTTCCCACTTTACAATGAGAAGGTCAAGAATTCTCCACTGCAGCGCCTGGGTGGCTCAGTCGGTTAAGCGTCCGACTTCGGCTCAGGTCATGATCTCACGGTTCGTGGGTTCAAGCCCCACGTGCTGACAGCTCAGAGCGTGGAGCCTGTTTGCGATTCTGTGTCTCCCTCTCTCTCTGACCCTCCCCTGCTCTCTCTCTCTCTAAGAAAAATAAATAAATAAAAAGAATTCTCCATTGCATTAACAGTTATGCACTCTATTTTTGTACACATGGTATTCCATTACTAGACAATGATTTACATTTATGCTGTTTAAGTAATCAATTATACACACACACACATATATATACTTTAAAAAAAGTAGTGTTTTAGAATTATTCGTTTAGTAATTCTATTATTTTCTCATTTAGTATATAAAATAAAAAATGATGTGGATATTATTACATCATCTTTGAAAATATCTTGAAAATGATAATTCCTTTAAAATTCATTTAAAATGATAATTTTTTGAAAGTTCTTTGAAATTCTTTGAAAATAATAAACTGATTTAAGAAACTATTAAATGTCAAAATATTTTTATCATACTTTCTATAACTCTTCAAGCATTTCCTTAATTTCTTTTTCTGATTATAAATATCTTCCCTCCAAAATATTTTCAACATGGATTTTATATGGCAAAACCAAGATGACATATATCTGATGGCATTTTATTAGCTCCTGCCTTTAAATGAAAATTTGAGTAAAGATTAAATTTAGAGGCAAAAGTGGTTTTCTGCAAGGAAAAACACAAAAAACAAAACAAAACAAAAAATCATCTTCTTGCATCCAATACTGCTATTGAGAAATCTTGATACCAGGTGATTCTTAGAATGACTTTCTGAATTCTTACAGAATTTTTAAATTTTCTCTTTGGCCTTCTATATTTATAAATTTCACATATTATAGGTAGGATTGAGATTTATTTTTTCACTCTTTTTTATTTTATGAAATCCTTCAACATGAAACCCGGGAGTCAAGAAAGACAAGTAGGTTAGCACATTACTGTGGAATCAGATCCCTTACATTCAAAGCATACTGCTGGTAAGATTTACAACTGTGATAAGTAGGAAATTTACTTAAACATCTTTGTGTTTCAGTAAAAGAAAAGTATTCATTAGGTTTCATGTGGATTAAATGTGAATTATCATAAAGAATTCATTACTTTTATTAATGTCTCTATGTTAAGAGTTAGAAGATATAATCAAGCAAATTATAATTTTTCTTAGAAAAATTTATTCCTAGTATTTCTTCAAATTTCTAACTTGGAAACTGGAAATAATAACAAATAGTTGTTGTAATGTCAAATTAAATCACATAAAGTCAAGATAATTACATGTATCTGTAACAAGTATGCATACTAAATATATATCTACATGTATAACACATATACACACACACTACACATGTGTATGTATACACTTACACTTATACACGTATAAGTGTATTTGTGCATGCATTTGTGTGAAGATGTCAGTTATGTCTAGTACACAACAAGAACTCTAGAAATCTTAGTTGTAGCTATTATTAACGTCTAAAGGAAGTCAAATGCCAAATGCCAATCATGATGAGTTTATGGGATTGGGGAAAAGGTGAAAAGTAGAGATCCTCATACATCACACTCTTTTATTGTAGTTACTGCCTTTTCTATTTTAAATAATCTTTTATTTTAGAATAGTTTCATATTTACAAAAAAAGTTGTGGATACATACAGGACTTACATAAACCCAGCATCCAGTTTTTGCTATTATTAATATCTTATATTATTATGGTATATTTGTTGCAATTTATAAACCAATATTGATACATTATGATTAGGTAAAGTTTATGTTCTTTTGCAGATTGGATTCATTGCAGAGCATTCATTGCAGAGCAATGAAGTACAAATTTGTATATGAATTGGAGTATATACACACATATACATATATATTTCTCCCTCTTTTTTTTTGAGAGAGAGGGAGAGGGAGAGAGGAGAGAAGAGGGACAAAAGGAGAGAGAAAGAGAATCCCAAACAGGCTCCATGTTCAGCATGGACCCCAACATGGGGCTCAATTTCACAGCCCTGGGATCATGACCTGAACCAAAATCAAGAGCCAGATGCTTAACCAACTAAGCCACCCAGGTGCTCCTCATACATATTTCTATATTTAACCATCTCTATCCATATTAATCTAAACATGAGTTTATATTTTTGTTTCAAAATCTAATCCATTGCCCCATGGACAATATATCTTCAATCTCTTGCATCTTACTCTAATACTAATAAGGCTGACTTCCAAACATTTGGCATCTATTTGCTTAATTGCTCAATTCCAGAATATTTGTTTTTTTTTTTTAATTTTATGTTGCCTTTTTTTTTATTTAAATATTTTATTTATTTCTAGGAGAGAAAGAGAGACAGCATGAGCAGGGGAGGGTCAGAGAGAGACAGAGGGAGTCACAGACTCTGAAACAGGCTCCAGGCTCCGAGCTGGCAGTCAGCACAGAGCCCGACGCGGGGCTCGAACCCACGAACCGCGAGATCATGACCTAAGCGAAAGTCGGTCGCTTAACCAACTAAGCCACCCAGGCGCCCCTCAATTTCAGAATATTTGTAAAATAGTGTTGAAGTTGTTAACCCATATTCCTGTGGAAAACACCTTATAGACAAGAACACAGTAGTTATGAATAGTTTTTTGCCTTTAGTCTTAAAGACTTCATTCATTTCTGAAATTATTTATATTAGTACCCTATAGTGAGGTTATATCATATATTTGTAATATAGTTAAACTATCTTATCAAAATCTGCATCCCATTCTGGGATTCCCCCTGACCTTCCATATAATTAAGTTTGAATAAATTAGGGCTTGCTCTTTGTTCTGTGAGTTTTGACAAATGGATAGAATCATTGACCCTCCATCATAGTATCATATAGAATAGCCCTCTAATCTAAAAGTACTTTGTGTTTCATCTCTTGAAATCACCCTTCCCAAATCCCTGGTAACCACTGATTGGTTTAACATCTTGGTAGTTTTGCTTTCTTCAGAATGTTATAGAAATGGAATCATATACAATGTACCCATTTAATTTTTAAACGTTTGTTTGTTTGTTTATTGTTTACTTTTGAGAGAGAGACAGACAGACAGAGCACAAGTGGGGAAGAAGCAGAGAGAGGGAAACGCCAAATCTGAAGCAGGATCCAGGCTCTGAGCTGTCAGTATGGAGACCGATGTGGGCCACAAACTGACATACATACCGTGAGATCATGACCTGAGCCGAAGTCTGACACTTAACCAACTGAGCTACCCAGATGCCCCAAAAGTTTATTTATTTTGACACACACACACACACACACACATATAGAGTGAGAGAGTGAGAGTGAGTGAGAGAGAGAGAGAGAGAGAGAGAGAGTTGGGGAGGAGTAGAGAAAGGAAGAATCCCAAGTAGGCTCTGCAATTTGAGACTTGAACTCACAAACCATGGAGTTCATGACTTGAGCCAAAATCAAGAATCAAATGCTTAACTGGCTGAGCCACCCATGCACCCCGGTATCTTCCCTTTTGAGACTGTTTCTCTGATTTAGCAATGTGCATTTAAGAGTCAACCAGGATTTGACAGCTTTTTTTTTTTTTTCTTATCATTGAACAGTATTGAAATGTATCATAATGTCTTAGGTTGTCAATCAATTCAACTATTAAAGGACATCTTATTTTTTCCAGCTTTTGGTGATTAAGAATAAAGCTGCAATGAACATTCAATTAAACTATTAAAGGACATCTTATTTTTTCCAGCTTTTGGTAATTAAGATTTAAGCTGCAATGAACATTCATGTACATGCTTCTGTGTAAACATGTTTAATAATCATTGGGTGTAAATCAGTAGAGCTATTATTACTGGATCATATAGTAAACTTATGTTTAACTCTGTAAGAAAGTACCAGTCTTATAAAATGTCTGTACCATTTTCATTCCCATCATCATGAAGAAAAATTGCTATTGTTTTGCACCCTCACCACCAATTGGCACTGACAGGTTTATGGATTTTCCCATTCTAATATTTCTGTAGTGGTATCTCATTATTGATGAGCCTAAGGAAACTCATTCATTTTCAATTTTCTTAGAGTTTTGAAAGGATGAGAGTAACAACTTCCAAGCTCTGTACACGTCATAGTTAAAACCAGAAGTCCAAACAAAGGCACTTTTGATCATTCCTGCTTGCTGCCACCTGACCAGGCATTTCCTGTAGTCAGAATGTCACTTTAACACCTCTAGAGAAAAGAAGTACAGAGAGTCACCCACTCATTTCTGTCCGGCAGCTCTTCCCCAACAACAGGGCTGCCCTGTCACCGGCACTGGCAGTTCTGAGTGAGCTGCTGCTGACTTCTTTAGAACGTGGTGTGGCGTTTACTGTACTGACACTACACAAGTGTGTACCAACATTATCAGGACTTAAAAAGATTAAAAAACGAGAGAGAAAGAGAACTTAAAAAGATTTTCTCCAACTTCTCTCTTTAGCAGGCTTTAGCCACCTTCCTTCCCCCTAATCTTATCTTAAATAAGTGCACAGCAATTCAATAATATCTATCACTCTATCAGAGTTTCTGATATCTATCTATCTATCTATCTATCTATCTATCTATCTATCATCTATCTATCATCTGTTTTTTGAGAGAGAGAGAGAATGTGTGCATGTGTGTACCAGCTGGGGAAGGGCAGAGAAAGAGGGAGAGAGAGAAGCCCAAGCAGGACCCATGCTGTCAGCACAGAGCCTCATGTGGGGCTCCAACTCATGAACCATGTGACATCAAAAGTTGGATATTCAACCAACTGAGCCACGCAGGCACCCTGAGTTTCTCATATTTTTATAGTAATATTTAAATAAAAATACTCTGAGTGACCATACATCATATCATATGATATGTGCATATATATGTGTATATGTTTATGGGTTTTTAACAATAAATTAAATGATAATTCAGATTGGCTAGTCATGTACTCTAAAATCAACTATATTTTATCAGAGAGCCCAAACTCCAGATATAATTCTTACAAATAGTTCAGCTACCTTAATTTCTGATCAAGACCGGAAATGCTGCTAATTAGCATGTAAAGGTCATATATAGGTTTTCCTTGGAGAAGTTAACGGTTGATTAATAATCATTGTAAACATTAGATATGAGTTCTCATTAGCAACATTAAAAGTATTCAAATTATGAGAATTGGCTAAAGTATTTTAGATACTCTAGATAGGCAAAACTATGGGTCACCTAGTTCTTTAGGGAGGGTACCTGTGCTTAATTTCTAAATTCCTCTCATCCAGTTACTGGTATGGAGTAATTTTCTATCACCTCAAATTGACTGTGGGAGTAAGCGAACCCTGACTCTGAAAGTGATCCTACAGTGAACCTTTACTGAAACTCAGTGTTTGAAGCATCTTAAGGACCAGCAAAGTAGGACCCAGTCAGGCTTTGTAGAACAAGTTTTAGGAAATTTTTGTGTACATGTGCAGGCTTAGACATAAATATTTGTTGGATAAATGTTTGTGAGGATGGCAAAATTTATTTTTTAACTCTCCCTTCATTATAAACTGTAAGCAAGACAGTATAGGAGATAACTACATCTGTTTGAAACTTCACCAATGGATACAATTACATCCCAAAAGAAACTAAGAACTCTATATAACCAAATTAACTAAGGTTGATGTGCAATATTCAGTTCCTGAAATTTACATTCCTCTTTAAATCTACCGCTCCCCAGGACTGACTGGAAGACTAGCAATAGTTTTCTGTGTTTACAAGACTGGGAAGCACTGTCGTTTTTTCTTCAATATAAAATTATGTATGCTTAGTTAATATAGTGTTGCATGCTTTCACCCAGACAAAATTATACATTTAAGTCACTTGGCTTAATATTCTGCTAAGTGAAGCATTTGATTTTAGATTATTATTTAGTGAACACTAGAATTTATTATCAGTAGTGTGTTAAAGGAAGTTTGTTCTATTTTCAGTGGGATTTTTCTTGCCTATAATCTGAATTTCTATTTTGTATAATTTACTTCTTAAAATATTACTTATTAAAATTGCATGTATTGTATTCTACAAAGAAATATTTCCCCTTTCATTTCTAGAACTAAATCTTATAAACACTCTACTTTTCTCATTAATGAATATTCAAATAGTTATACAGCCTCTTTAAGAGTATATTCTAGTTTTCACCTGTATGTTGCATAAGAATTTATCTTAAAAATACACAATTATTTCTCTTATTTTCACTATATCCAATATAATTGAAGGAAAATAGGAAGTGAAGATAATTATAATTTCTTCTAAATTTTTGCATTTTATGGCATGAAATTGGTATAGAAAATAAGTAGGGAGGAAGTTAAAAATGTAGTAATGTGTAGATATTTCATTGTCCATCTAAAAACACAGTGTATTCCAGTGCTTTTATGCTAATATTAGTTCTGTCTGGTAATGTTACCTCCGTGTTTCCACAAACCATGCACTAAGCAGTTGATCTTGGAAGATCAATAAGTTCTATAATTGATTTAGACAATACTGCTACGTCTTTTCCAACTTATTTTAATTTTTAGGAAAAGACAGTGTTGGAATTGATCCAGTTTTAACAAAGATTCTGTAGAAATGCTACAATAAATGAGTGAATTGTAACATCTGAATCTTTATTGCTATTTTCAAATAAATTCATGTCTTCAAATACGGGGCTTGAAAATGGTAAATTGTAATGAATAAAACATAACCTACATAGCAGAGACTCCCTTGTGCACCCTCTCAGTAACCATCTACTCCAAGGGCAGTACTGTCATAGCTTCTAACACTAAAAACATATTTTGTCTGTATATCACATTATTAATGGAAAAGTGTGATCTTTAATCTTTCGTATATGTCCTTTAGTATGGAAAATTATATTTGATAGACACGTCATTATACACATAGTTCATTCTCAATTCTGTGTAATATTTTATTATATGAATATACTACATCTATTTATTAGTTGATAAATATTTGGATTATTTAAAGGTTTTGGATACTACAAATTATGAGACCATAAAATTCTTGGTTATGCAATTTTACACATACAGTTGTATGTTTGGAGGGTATGTACCAGGGCTAGAATTGATGGTCGTTAGTATACGTATGTTCAGTTTTAGTAGTTATCACTATACACTTAAAAATTCTCATAAATCCGTAATAGAAAGACAGAAGACTGATTTGAAAAATAATGTGAGACAATACTTAAAGAGACACTTTACCAAAAAAAAATAATAATAATTATATATATATATATATATATATATATATATATATATTTGAATGACTAGGAAAGATGTGAAGATCTAATTTTCATGAGAATGGGAATTTCAAATTAAATACACAAAGTATTTTGTGTTTAAACAGCTCATTCTCTCTTCTACCCAGAACTTTCTGGTCCACATCAAAGTAATAGTCTCCTGCATTACCTTTTACAAACCTTCCCACTTAAAGGAAATATGTACAAAGACAATACTGTTAAAGATATCACAGTATTAAAGTACATATACATATTCAACCATGACCTATGTCCTTATCCATTTCAGTTCTGCAAAGAGATATATTAGATACGTACTAGACTCCAACCCATGCATCTATAATTTTTGTAGTAATACTGTATTGCATATGAAGGATAAACTTCATACTGTTGATATTAAAAGCATGTATCCTTGAGAGTTTTATAATGTGTGTTTATGATGTTAGCATATAATTATTTAAAAAACATAGGGCTGAGTTCTAAACAGATCTTTAAATTTAATTACTATATTCTTTTACGATGTATAACATAGTGTTTTATTTGTTTCAGGTACAAAATGTGACAACTCCACAATTCAATACATTACACAGTGTTCAAGATAAGTGTACTCTTAATCCCCTTTATCTATTTCCCCCAATTTCCCACCTGTCTCGCCTCTGGCAATCACCAGTTTGTTCTCTGTATTTAAAAGTCTGGGGGTTTTTTTGTCTCTTTTCTCTGTTTTTGTTTCTTAAATTCCACCTACCCATAAAATTATATAGTATTTGTCTTTCTCTGACTGGCTTATTTCACTTAGCCTTATACCCTCTAGGCACATTCATGTTGTTGCAAATGGCAAGATATCATTTTTGGTATGGCTTAGTAATCTTCCACTGTATATACATACTATCTCTTCTTTATCCACTCATCTATCGAGGGACACTTAGGTTGCTTTTGTAAATATGGTGCAATAAACACAGGGGTGCATTTGTAGCTAATAGTGCAAGAAACATAGGGGTGCATGCATTTTTCTCCTGAATGAGTGTTTTAATTTTCTTTGGGTAAATACCCAAATACTGTAGTAGAATTACTTGATCATATGATAATTCTACTTTTAACTTTTTTGAGAAACCTCCATACTGTTTTTCACAGTGGTTGCCCCAATTTGCACTTCCACCAGCAGTGCATGAGTTTGCTTTTTCTCTGCATCCTCGCAACACTGGTCACTTCTTACCTTTTTTATTTAAGCCATTCTGACAGGTGTAAGGTAGTGTCTCACTATAGTTATGATTTGTATTTCAACCAGTGTATTCTTGAAGGAAGACTCTTCAAAGAGATAAAAAATAGAAAGTTCATCTACTTTTTTGTTTCTAATGTAATACACACTATTGAACAATATAACATGTTCTTTAAAAACCAGAAATTAATCCTATATTTAAATTAAACATGAGTTCAATTAAACATGGGTGTTACAAACCTAAACCGTTATTCTTTTTTTTTTTTTATGTTTTTTTATTTATTTCTAGGAGAGAGAAAGAGAGAGACAGTGTGAGCAGGGGAGGGTCAGAGAGAGAGGGAGTCAGAGACTCTGAAACAGGCTCCAGGCTCTGAGCTGGCAGTCAGCACGGAGCCCGACGCGGGGCTCAAACCCACGAACCGTGAGATCATGACCTAAGCGAAAGTCGGTCGCTTAACCGACTAAGCCACCCAGGCGCCCCTAAACCATTATTCTTAAAAATAAAAATCTCTTATAATTATCATATATACATTTTAAAACATATGTACTGAGTTCCATTCATTTCCAGAATCATTTATCTGTCTTTCTTTCTGAATTCTGTAGCTTTATGTCAAAATTCATTTTTGTTTTGAAATGAGGAAAAATCATTTTTTAAAAAGGGCAATTCTACCACTGCCATTTTGTTGCCTAAGGCTTATATGAAAGCTATATAAGTGCTCATAAAATTCTGTAAAGAAATGAAGACTTCCCTGTAAATCAATTTTAAGGACAGCTCTTTTATCCTTGATGACAGAAAATGCACTTGGCCTTGAGATCCTTGAAAGCAGAGGAGCTGGTAATTTTCCATACTTATTGCCTAATGATACATCACAGTTTAAAACTTGTTTCTTTCATCATTCCAAAAAGCATCAAATACTAAATTTCAATTTCTTTAGGAGTTTTATTTTTTTCTATTTTATCCTTCTTTCCATTATATATTGCTATCTCCATATTTATTTCAGGAGATTGCTTAAGCACTGATTCACACAGAACTTAATGTTTTATTAAATAGTTTTAAATATTTTAACACATAATTTAACAATGAAAGTATAGCACATTGATGAAGAGTTGAACAAAGTTAGTATTATTTTTGTCTCTTTTTGGAAATCATTAAATTCAAGGTAATTCTGTTATTTGAGTTTAAGTTAGTAATTTTAAAAATTTATAACTAAGCCAGTATTAAGTATTAATATTGGGAGATTCCCCTCTAAGTACAGCATCATTTCTCTAAGTAGGATGGGTTACTTCTTTCCCAACTCCTTTTACAAAACATCAGCGACCTGGAGCACCTGGGTGGTTCAGTGGGTTGGACATCCGACTTCTTCTCAGGTCATGATCTCAAGGTTTATGGGCTCATGCCCTGCATTGGGCTCTGTGCTGACAGCTCAGAGCCTGGACCCTGCTTTGGATTCTTTGTATCCCTCTCTCTCTATCCCTTCCCCACTCACATTCTCTTTCTCTCAAAAATAAATAAACATTAAAAAATATCTTTTTAAATAAAAAAAAAAAAATAGCAGTCCCTGGCTGGCTCAGTCGGTTGAGCTTAGGATTTCAGCTCAGGTCATGATCTCACAGTTCATGAGTTCAAGCTCCACATCAGGTTCTCTGCTGACAGCTCAGAGCCTGGAGCCTGCTTCAGATTCTGTGTCTTCCTCTTTCTCTGCCCCTCCCTGGCTCTTGGGCTATCTCTTTCTCAAAAATAAATAAATATTTTTTTAAAATTTTAAATAACAAACAAAAAGAAAACATCACTGACATGGCTAACACTCCCCATCTGATTTTTGCTCTGCTACTTCATGGTTCTTGATCTTTAGAAAAACTATTTGACCTTCAGTTTCCATTTCCATTTCATTACTTACATCAGAATCATGAACTCGTATTTTCCAGATTGGTTCATAGGTTTCTTCACCATTAAACTCTCAGAGTTTTATGTGGTCATAATCAACATAGACGTCATTCTTGGCACCTCAAAAGGACTAACAAAAATCTCCTAAGCCTTCCTGAGTTAACAGATTTTGATAAAGAATCACCTCTAAAATCATAATTTCTTAAACTTGGAGGACAGTCCTGAATCTATTGAAGTGTACACTTACTATACAATGTTTTCAAAATCAAAATAAAAGGATTTGGAGAATGTAGGTAAGGATACACTCCAAAATTCATTGTTGAAACCTCAAATCTCCATGTGATAGTATTAGGAGGTGGAGCTTATGAGAGGTAATTAACATGAGATAAGGTCAGAGAATGCAGCCCTCATGATGGGACCAGTGCCCTCCTAAAAGTCTGGAGAGGTCTTGCTTCCCCTCCCTACTGTCTGCCCTGTGAGGATAAAATTAGAAGTCAGCAGTCTACAACCCAGAAGAAGGTCCTCACCAGAACTCGACTGTGTAAGCACCTTGATCTCAGATTTCCAGCCTGCAGAAGCATTACCAATAAATTTGTGTTTTCTAAACCACCCAGTCCATGGTATACTGGTACATCATTTTGAACCAAGAAAACAGTGTATTTTTTTTCTCCCACATCTGTATATAAATATTGTGGTTGATACTGCTTTCCCCACATCTTTTACCATATGGATAAGGCTACATCTTTACACAATCCAGTTTTCCTGTGGTTTTCCCAACCATTATCCTCCCTGGATTTGCTGGATACTGAGGAACTTAACTGAGTTTTCGAACACTGAACTTGATTCTTCTTGTCTTTTCTTTGCATTTCATTATATCAATGATTGTAATTTAATTTTATCTCGCAAAACTAATATTCATACCATGAATAAAAATGCTATATGTAATATGGGAATTACATTTGAACAAGAGAAAAAGGTATGGCCTATTGTCATCATCAGGAAAACAATTCTTTTTATGGGGTCCAGTAATCTGAATGTCAGTAGTGCTCAATACAGCAATTCTATCTGAGGGATGGGAGGACACTCCACAATACCTCTCAAGTTTTGTGTTTACTTTGCTTTGTTTTTAATGCCAGGATGAGGTTTAATCAGGGATTTAGAGATATTTAGAGCTACTGGGAGGTTGTGGGAATAATGGTCAGAAAAAGCAGGGACAGGGAGAGGCTACCACTGGTGGTGACATCAGCTGCCTGTACAACCAAAGTGACTACATATAAGATGGTCCCAAAGATTTTGGAAGCTATTATTATTCATTGTGGTTATTTCAAGTCTTGAAGTTGATTATTCTCAAGAGAATATTTAAAAGTCAAGGGGCAAAGACTATTTGACAATGGCCATATCTTTTCACAGCTGTGACCACAAAAAGACTGTATCTCTCTTCTTTCTTCCAGATCTCCTTATAAGCACCCCTCATTGTTAAATTCAAACCAAAATGCTATGTACAAATAAGTTGAGGAAGTATTGTTTCCAGTCACGTCATACCCCTCCACACTGCTCCTAGAAGGAAGAGTGTAAAAGAATGAGGTGTTGAATACCACAATCAGTACCTTTCACAGAAAGTTTTCTAATCACCTTGCAGAGATAATCACCCAATGACTATTCAGTGGGACATACTGTCTTCTTGTTTCATACTTCCACATAAGAAGTTCCTAGTAATCACTGGAAAGAAGGAATGGGCAGCTCTGTTTTGCATGAGCAATAATCATAAAAACAGCACAACTAGCATTAGAGAGTCAAAGGTAACCTTAAAAACGGGTAGAGTTCTTGGAAAAAAAGGTTTTGCTATTTTTCTTCCAAGGTAAAGTCAAGGATCCCAACAGCTATCTCTAATCACAACAAAGTGGGAAGGATTCATTTATTCCCGAACCCCTCCATAAATGTCCCTGACCTTGGGCTACCTGTCAAGCCATTCTTTTTACTTAATCATGACAGAAGATACTTTTGGCTTTTCACATAATACTGTAATCATTGGACAAGTTCTAATCTGATTGATAACCAGATAACCAAGAAAAGATCTGAGATTTACCCTCATCAACAATTTAATGATATATATTCATAGTGCTATCTCTATGTACATAGACACACAGAAAAAATATATGGTAAAATAAATGCACATATGTAGCCACACACACACATATGGCAATATATAGGTAAAGCTAGATAATACCTAGCTTTCTAGCTTTCTATGGTGGGGGGGGGGGTTTGGGGGGAGGGAGAGTGAAAGAAAGAGAGAAATTAATTTGAGTAAATTCTAGGAGATGGAGAAAAACATCTACTTTGATTTTGCCAGGCAAAATAAAGGACATCACAATTTCTTTGTTGGCCCCAACCAGAAACTTTGGACACTCTAATACTATGACATTTCTAGATACAACTTTACAGAGAAAGAGGAGCCATATTTTCTGTGCTCAGTACAGGGGAAAATCACAACTTTATCTAAGAGCAGCACAGAATAAGTGTTAACTCTTTTATCATATCCAAATATCCCTTGAGCCTTCTCGATGTACAACGGTTAAGCAAAGTGAAAAAGAAGGGAGTATTCCACAAAGCGTTGTCTTCAATCTACCTATGTTCTATCAAAGACTCTATTTGGAAAAATCTTCTTTTGGAATAATTATTTACCTCGTGCATTATGCAGAGCATCCAATATATTTAACTTGATAATCACAACAAAATGAAAGGATATTATCATAAGAATATGTTACTTTACCTTTTGGTACATGGAGGGATAAAAGGGGAGTTTAATGTTCCAAAATGATTTTTTTTCCATTCTCCTAAGTATATGTACATCATTTTAATTTTAAACAACTGTTTGAATCAAAATTTCACATTTAGCATTTTATATAAGTAGCTGCTGAAATCATTTTAATGCAACAATACATTTATTGCATAAAATGGATTATCCCCTCCAAACCCCAAATTCTGAATACCTGAATTGGTCTATCATTATCTAACCAGTAGTAGCAAAAACAAACAAACAAATCAAAACAAAACAAAACCCACAAAAACATAGAAAGAGATAAAGAGATCAGACTTGAGGAGGTGGGGTAGAGGGAAAAGGAATTGGAGGGAAGTGGTGAACAAGTACAAGCTTCTAGTTATATGATAAATAAGTATTAGGGATAATAATGTACCACATGATAGGACTATACTAACACCTGTATGATATATAAGAAAATTAAGAGAGTAAGTCATAAGAGTTCTCATCACAAGAAAATTTTTCCTTTATTCTTTTCTTCCTTTACTTTTTACTCTTTCTGTATTAGAAGATGGGTATTACTTGAGCCTATTGTGGTAACCATTTCACAATACATGGAAATCAAACCATCATACTGTGCACCTTAAATTTATACAGTGATGTATGTCAATTATTTCTCAATAAAACGGGGGGGGGGAGGAAAGTTATCATAAAAAAAAAAAGAACTTATCAACTCCCAAGTAGTCAGAAACCATTTCTGGAGTTTGCTAAAATAAGTCATTTCTAAAGTATTACTTCTAGAAATAAAGAGTCTATTCACTTGCATTTATTTTGTTCTCTTTCCTACTCTTGCTCCTCCCCTCTTCCCATCTAAACGGCTCAAATAGAGACAAAACAAGTGTATAACTAGGTCTTTCTTAATCGGAAGAAATAAGAGCAATCAAGGAATATGACTCACAATGACACAGGCAGTAACAAAAAGTCACCATGATCTCTGGCATGGGTCCCACCAGAACAAAAACTGGAAGTCAAGCCTTCCCCAAAGCAATTTCAAGCCACTTAGAGTTGCAATAATCTTAAAAATTATATCAGCTTTAGAAATTGGTCTTTAGAATTATCCCCTTTTCAAGGGGTACTTGAGCTGTGCTGTCATCAAGTTTCCATGGTTACTGAATTTCTCAACCAATTATCCTTCTTCTGTAGTAGTGGTTAAGATTTTGGTATCAGATATCTAAGTCAAAGGCACTGTCATTCTTTGAGAAGTTTTTCTACCAACTCCTCTTCATCCCATCCTGTCTTACCTGCACTCAAAAAATCCTGGCCACCATGGCCAATCCACTATAGAAAGGAAACCTAGGTCCAGAAACAAGTTCAAAACCAGGGGAGGATTTGGGCCCACTTTTCATAGCAGTTCAGCCAAACATTTAGATTAGGATAATTTGTTAATGTGCTGACAAGTACTGACAAGTGATGAAGCAAACACTAATAACCCAAAGTATAATGAAGCTATTCATCCGATTCTCTATACAGAGAAAATATATTTAAAATTCTCTGGCGAACTTTTATAGACTTAAATCACCATACATGGCAGACAAACCATTTCTAACTTAATTTAAACCCTATTTACTAATAGGAATACATCCTGCCCATATGGTGTAGTAATAAAATACATGTACTCTTCTGATTTTCCTGAAATATCATATAATAACCTTTCAAGTAGTGAAAACAGTATAAATATGATAATATAGATTAAAATGAAAATCTGTTACCTATTATTAACATAATACATACAAATACATAAATATTTAATATAATTATATATGATACAGTTCATTTCAAATCTCTTGGAAATGGAATACCTATTAATTAGTATAATTATGTAAAAATATATTATTTTAAATTTGCCTTAAATGTAATTCTTTTTCACTTACTTTGATAAAAGGAGTTGAATGATAGCATGTTTTTGAATGCTATAGGTGTTCCCACCTTATTACAATAACTGATATTAATAACAAGTTAGTGCTAATAACAACTGGTGTTAATAACCTTTCTTATGGGTAAAACTAAATGAGTTATATTTTAGGTAAGTAAAAGCATCACTTATTGAAGTAATATTTTACTATTCATTCACTATCAGGCCTTTGCATAGTAGTCTCTGGAATCAAATGTGAAACATAAAAGCAAAAACAAGCACCACTTCTATGTGATTTTTAAAATTTAATTCATTCGAATACAAATATGGTGTATTTAAAAGGTTATCTGGGATTGGTAGGAAGAAAATAAACTGAATCTATTATAATTATACAAAAAGTCTACCTTGTAACCTCAATAAAATAATTATTTATAGAAACTAGCTACTTATAAACCACTTAAATCAATTTTATTTAATGTAGCTTTCTGCAATGCTATAAAGTGGTGATTCACTATCAAGGTATGCTATACATGACCTTTAAAAAAGGTATCCCCGTTTTCAATACATCTGACAACAGGGTAGAAAATTTAAAATAAATTATCCTGAAAACATACTGTTAACATGTTGTTAATGCATTTCATTGGGCAACTACAAGTCAGTAAATACATACTTGCCTTCATACAAATATCACCAACAACATTTTAAAGGTTGGAAATCATTACCAAAGGCCACATTAGTATAGTCTGAGAAATTTTTTTAATACCAAAATTGATGAAAGTACTAAAAGTCTTGCTACATTTTAAATACAGGTTATTAAGCTTTTCAAACCTTTCCCTTTGCAAATCATTTTTATTTTTATATTAATTCTACCAGGAGGATAGATCATTCATTTAAAATATTTAAGATACCTTAATTTTAGACAATTCTGATTTAAAAGGAAGCTGAAAATGGCAGAAGATATGATTGATAAAATACTATATTTCTAATTAGTTTCTGATTTTATATTATATCTTACTGCTTGCAAAATGATATTACACCATATTTTATTATGTGAAACCTAAATTGCTAAAATTAGGCTCCTTCTCTAATACCTTACGTTTGTCTTAATTTTATAAAAATTTACATGAAACACACATTAAATCCTGACAAACAATGTCAACAGAGACAAGTGTTGATGATTTTTTGTAGTTCTATATCTATCTTCTCTCCACATTAATATCTTGAAGCAATCAAGAAGACATATTTATGAAATAAATTATGGTCTAACTAAATTTCTTAGAGTAGAAACCATTTATGACATTTCAGACCTAGGATAGCTGAATCAAACGATTTCTTCTGACAGGCCAAATAAATTCTGACAATACCAAGGCAAGGTAAAGGACTTACAGGATTCAGATACTTAGAGTTTTTCTTTTCTCTTTTTCCTTAGCAGATTGATACAATAAAACAACCCAAGAAGTGAGATTGGATCTTTAAAATATCGGACGTTTGCCTATAGGGCTTAAAAGTATTTTCAGTTCTCACTATATAACCCCATATAATATTATAAATTCAAAACCTCCTATTTTCTATTAAACTCTCTCACTTAAAGCATGAAAATTGTAACATCATTATAGTCACATCCCTAATTGCAAGGTCATAATGGAGTTATGAGCCATGCTGTGTCAGCCCGGGGAAAGCTGTGGTCAAAGGTTAGCACTGATATGGAGGCTCTGCTAGAGGTGCTCCTCCTTCACTGGGGAGACAGGC
Source organism: Hyaena hyaena (assembly GCF_003009895.1). Lineage (NCBI taxonomy): Eukaryota > Metazoa > Chordata > Mammalia > Carnivora > Hyaenidae > Hyaena > Hyaena hyaena. Next base: position 646,321 of record NW_024081506.1, read on the forward strand.
CCCTGTGAAACTTTGTAGGCTGTAGTTTCTCCGAGTGGAGTCCATGGCTTTTGCATTGGTCTCCAGAAATCTCCATACTCATAAAACAAGTCCACTTTCAGTCCTCATGTCAGTTGAGCTATCATCATTTGGGATACTTGAGCACTCACTTCTTGAAACAATTTCTTTAAGTTAGGACAATACTTTCTGAGGGCTTCTCATCTATTTCTTGAATCAGCGTCTTCTTTTTCCTCTCCATCTCTCTTACTTTTAAAATTGGAATGCATCCAGTAAAAACTGCTGTTTCACAAACATTCTTCAATATCTTAGATTCCTCTCTTTAACTGGAAACTTGACAGTTAAACAGACATCTCCAACTCAACATGTCCAACACAGAATTTCAGTTCTCCCCTGAAGTTCTTCTGGTCACATACTGTCAATCTCAATTCATAGCACCTCTATTTTTCCGATAACTCAGGTCAAAACTTTGGAATCATCTTTGATTACCAACTTTCTCTAGCATCACACACTCAATTAGAGGACAATTGCTACTCCATCCCAAAATCATAACTGTAACCTGGCCAGTTTCTACTTACCACTTCCAGTGCTACTACTCTGATCCAACCTACAAATATCTCTGATTTGTTTTATAGCTTGTTCATTGGTTTAGCTCTTTTGTGCTAGCTAATTCTCTCCCCTGAAGCCAGAAATACCCTTTAAAAGCATAAATTAGATCATCTCAGTGCTCTGTCCCAAACCTTATAACATCAGTCCAATCACTCAGAATAAAACTTCGATGTTTTTTCAATGTCTTCAAAACCTACATGATGCGGTCCCATTTCTTTTGTGGCCCTGTCTCCTGCTTTCCCCCCAGTATTCACTCAGCTCCAGGCACACTGGTCTACTTCCATTTCTCATAATATGCAAAATAGTCCCATGCCTTGGAGATCTGTACTGGCTGTATCCCATGCCTAGGAATCTTTCCCCCAGCTTACTCCCTCTCTTTGGTTCCCCATTTATATGTCAATCCACCCTTCATCTTTTACTTGATAACACTGCATAAAATGGACACACCTTTGCATACACTTGCCTACTGAGCCACCTTTATTAACTTCCACAGCATTTACAACTATCTGATTTAAACACTACTTCCTATGCCATATATGAATATTAATTTACTGCCTACTGTACACTCATGTATCAAAGTGAAAATCCAAGCTCTCACAGCGTTCATATTTGAAAAGTTCTACTAAGTGTATTATTATGGGAAAGAAAATACCAAATGTGGAAAGGAGATGGCAATTTCAAATATGGTTGTCAGGAAGGGATTCATTAAGAAAACGGTACCCGAAGAAAGACTGGAACAAAGAAATTGAACGAGTGACAGGTAGATCTAAGAAAAAGACATTCTATACATATGGAGCATTCAGTGAATATTACTGGTTCAAAAATATTACTGAGATGTTGAAAAATTGCACAAATACTGATGTGAGTAGATATAGTGGTAACAAGGAAGAATTGAAAGGACTGTGTTCAAGCACACTTTGTAGGATGGGCTTCCCTATGAAGATACATTTAAGAAAAGCCTTGTAGGAAGTCATCTATAGGGAAGAGCATATTAGACAGAAAAACAGTCCAGAGTCCCTGAAACAGGAAGATGCATGAAATGCCAAGGGAAAAGGCTGAAGGAAAATGTAGGGGTGGGGGAGATGAAGTCAGAGGCATTTGGGAACAGATTACATAGAACCTCTCTCAGCACATTGGGAAGACAGCATTTGCTCTGAGTGAAGTAGGAAACTACTAGAGGGCTTTAAGCAGAGAAGTAACATAAACTAATGTATATTCTAACAAGATCATTCAGGCTACCATTTTGAAATACTCCTTAGGTGACACTGGTAGAAACAAGAAGAATTTGAAGGCTACTGCACTTGGATTAGTGAGGGATGGATTAGAGATTCTAATCCAAGTGAGAGATGATGGTGGTGTAAAGCACAGTGCTAAGATGTAAGATACAATAGGAAAGAGAATATGAGAAGATGTCAGGGGAAAAAAAGTAAGGAGAACTCTTTTAAGGATTTTGCTCAAAATTAGAAGAAGGAAGTGGTGCAGATTCTGAAGACAAAGCACAGTCCATGTGGGGAGGGAAGCATTCAAAATGAGAAAAATAACAAAATGTTTGTATACCAATGGAGGGTCAGAAATTTGATATAATTTGAGAATAAGGTAACACCTTGTTGACATTTGTCTACCACAATTGAATGAATACCATGAATACAGGTACCTTGTCTCTTCTGTTTATCCACACATTCCCAGAGCCAACAAAGTGCCTCCTACCTAGAATGTAACCCATAAATTTTTGATTAAATAAATAACATGAAATATGAAACTTAATATAGAATTTTTTTTTAAAATGCTACTTTTAGTATGTCAGTGCGAGGGTACTGAGTATGAATTATGAAGCAGAGCTGACCAAGACAATTACATTATGAAGAAATAAACTTCAGATATGGCAATATCTGCCATATGTGCTACCGTGAAATTCAAAGATCATATATCTTCAATATTCTGAACAGATTTTACCATGCACATTTTGTGCATGCCTACTACGTACCAGATTGGAGAAAAACAAGGAGGAGGAAGATATAGCCCTTGTCCACATAATTTAAACAGTCACAAAAATTAATTCTGCCTTAAGTAGGCTAAATCCAGAAACTGGGCCACACTATAGGAAGGCTTTTAGAGCTGGGTAGGATTTTTGTTAGAAGGAAATAAAGAATGTCATCAGACATAAATAATAGAATTTATAAATATAACTCATGCATAACTGGGTATGAAAGAATTATTTTTAAAAAAAAATTTTAATTTCTGAGAGAGAGAGAGAGCATGAACAGGGGAAGGTCAGAGAGAGAGGGAGACACAGAATCTGAAAGAGGCTCCAGGCTCTGAGCTGGCAGTCAGCACAGAGCCCGACACGGGGCTCGAACCCACGAACTGTGAGATCATGACCTGAGCTGCTTAACCCAATAAGCCACCCAGGCTCCCCTGGGTGTGAAAGAATTAGATGGCAATATTTGCTGATCTGCAGCTAGAGTGGTGTTTTGTGGTGTAAAACAAAGTATGCACTAGCATCATTTAGTGGAGAAGAGTATTTTATGTTTAGAGTCTATCTGAAGTGATTTTTTACTCCCACATAACAGCAACAACAACAACAACCACTTTTGAAGCAATTCTCCCTTTCCTGTAGTCCACACAGTAAACTCTGCCTGGAACACTTTCAGTTTACTTTGCATCCAGAAATCATTAAACCTTTGATGAATGCTATAATCCTTTTCCGCAAGAATTTAAAGTACCTTTGTGCATACACACAAAGTTTTGCACATAATTTCATGTGAATTATAGGAAGTCCATGAAACACAACAATGAATGACCATTTCGGATTAATTATACATGAGACCCACATTTTGCAAACCCCAATGAATGAGGCAATCTTCCTAAGCAATGAATTGCTAAGGACTCCATTATGAGGAAAACTGGAGCTTTTGCAGATGTAAAAATTGAGAGATGTTTCATACGGTTTTAAATAATTAGAAACAAGAATATTAAGAATATCATTCTTCCAGGAGCTTTATCCAAGTTAACTATTTGCTCTTCAAAACAAATTTTTGTACTAAGATCATTTTTATTATTATTTTCTACTGAAAATAAGGGATAAACTTAGCAGTCTATCATAGTCACATGTGAGCAAATGCAGGAGTTGAGCCATACACCGAGGGGGTGGGTGTGTCACAGATCCTGCTGTGTTAAACAAAATACTGTATTTCTTTTAACAAAGAGAATCAATAAAAACTTAAAAACGATCATTAGAGTAGATCAAAGCAGAGATTACTATCTATCCCTCCCTTGGTTAAACATTCCAGCCAAATTTGAGTGAAGAGAAAGTTGATGTTTTTTCCAAACCCACTGAGGATATGCATCTCCAGTATTGATAGAACAGCTTGTTACAGAACAACTCACCCACTGACAAAGGAGAGTCAAATAAATAAATGTCTTTGAAAACATTAGAGGACTATCAAGGAACTTCTGGAACTTGAGGAACCAAGATCCAGAAGAAAAGAGAATTACAGAAAGGTGAACCTCAAATTTTGCTCTTCTGTCTTTGAGGAATTTATGGAGCATAATTTGTGGCTGAGTTTGAAAAGTTAGGCCACCATTGTACAGGGATAGAGGGACTAACACTGGAGTTCAGAGTGCACTAATAGGGAGAGGGTTGGTTGCTTCCACATTCAAGATCTACAAAAGTCCACACCATAGGAGTAGGGATAAAACCCTCACAAAGACTGAATATCAGGAACCAAACAGTCAAATCCATAACAGAATTAAGAGTGCTCTTTCACTGATGCTAATTGGCTGCACTAGGAATGTAAAGAATTGAAAGTAAAGAGAAAGCCATGTCTAAACGCTCAGTAACAAAACTACCAAAATATAAAGCAAATAATTAAAATCACAAACTACACACATACAGTCATTACATTCGAAGGAAGAAAAGCAACTTCCCTTCCTAACTAAAACAACAGGAACCAGAAAACAAGGAAATTACATCTTCATAAAGGAAAAAAGAAGCCAGAATTCTACATCCCATAAAATATCCTCCAAAAATGCAGTAAAGATATTTTCAGTCATACAAGTTGAAAAAATTACAATAAAGGTAAGCTCTACATGAGAAAGTAATGATCTCATGCAGAAGTCCAGAACTAGTCAATAAAAAATATAAATATGTAACCAATTCTACATGAGCACTGCCTGTATGATGCAAAATTAACAATATAATGTGAAGTTTAAAGGAAGGAAGGAAAAAATAAATAAATAAATAAATAAAAGAAGGAAGGAAAAAATACATTGCAGGTCTCTCAGGAATATTACAGTAACATAGATGCAATTGAGAGTTTCTACTTGCATTATTCAGTAGTGGTAAAGATCAAGACTGAATGCCACAGAGTACCACTAAATAATTAGTAAATATTGTGTGTATGTAAGTGTGTATAAGTAATAATTGAGTGGGAAAATAAACAGCAACAAATATACTTTAATCTAAAAGAACACATGAAAAGAGAAAAAATATAGAATGGTGAGACAGATGAAAATAACATTTTACTAAAGCAGATTTTCATCTGAATATAATTAAATTGTAAAGATGTCAACATATGAATTAACTTTAAAGAGAAGATATTAGGACCTTTTATTTTCATAGTACAAATAATTCATTCTTGTTCACTGTCTCAGTATAATATTTAAATTGATGTAGTGTCATTTCTTTTTATTCAGTATTTTCAAGGTTGTAATATTATAAATAAAGCCAAATTATCACAGTGTTGTTCAACATGTTCAAATAGGTCATAAACTGAGAAGACATCTTCAATCTACAATGGTGGGAAAATAATCTTTATAGGAATTACATGTGGGACTTTTGTAAATGAATATCTTTTCCATCACAGTCTAAAACAAATTTAATTGTGGTTTTACAATTGGCTTTTGTTTAACTCTAATATCACAACTGTTGCTATTTCACATGCTATTTATTTCCATTTATTAAAACAAATTTGCCAACTATTATGTAGAAGATTTTGCTTTAATATTCAATTATATATTAAATGTATATATCTAATTATATATTGAGTATTAAATATGTTAGATATCAAAATAATACGTAAACTTTAAAAGCATTTTTAATATGTTGTAATGTAAAATAATAAAATACAAATGATTTGTTTTGTTGTAAACTTTTTGTTAATGTCATTAGTGATAACCCCTCAAATAAATATCAAAAGTAAAAGTAAAAATTAATTTTAATTTTCTCCAAATCTCATGAGTTTTTATTATTTGAGAAACTTCTATTGCTGACATGCATACCATTTTATTTTAACTAACTTATCTAATCAGTTTAATTTATTAGGTATTTCTATCATGTGTCTGAGAATTATTCTAAGTTGAATTTGTGCTTGATTAAACCATTGTATTGACTCTAAAATATTGTATATTGTTTGAATTGCTTCAATATATCACTGCTGTGAATATAATGGAGACTACATCTCATAGTATTAAATTTAAACAATGCATCCTATATTAAACAAATACTTTGGCTTCTAAACATACTAGATTACATGTCTATTGTTTTACTACATTAGCACTATCAACAACATAAATTCACAGATTTACTTCAATAATCTTTTAAATCAATGCAAAAAATTAAAATTTGAGGTTCCTTGCTACTTATTTCAGTATGTGTGTATACTTTGTAAACTGGTATAAAACAAAGACATATCTATTAACTCCAGTATTATTTTTCTCTCACCTCAAAAGAGTAATATTTTCCCTTCATTTTATATATGTAATATGTCAACTTACTAATCTCATTAACAATCTTATTTTGAAATTGTCATTCTAAGACTTTTTAAAAATTATTTTATCTATGTTATATGCTTGGTTACCCTATTGCCAAATTTCAAGACCATAATCCATGATCTCTGTAAACACTGTGATCTTAGTGCCAAGAAATTTATTTCTATGCTTAACATGTCTGGTTAATGGCTTATATATATTCTCTCACTTAAAAATAATATGAAAATTTTCTCTATTTACTTATCTGCATTAAATACTAATAGTGTTCTCTTTATTCAATTTTTTTCAATTCCAATGTTTAATATAAAAATGACATTTACTATTATTCAGTTTGAGAGCATAAGTATTTCCAGCATAATACCTGCATAGGTACTGCTCTTATTTAAAATTGGTTTTGGGGCACCTGGGTGGCTCAGCTGGTTAAGCGTCTGACTTCAGCTCAGGTCATGATCTCACTGTTTGTGAGTTCGACCCCTGCGTCAGCTCTGTGCTGACAGCTTGGAACCTGCTTCAGATTCTGTGTCTCCCTCTCTCTCTCTCTCTCTGCCTCTCCCCTGCTGTGCTCTGTCTCTCAAAAATAAACAAACAAATGTTTATGTATTTACTTGTGTGTGAGAGAGAGACAAAGTGCAGGTGGGGGAGGTGCAGAGAATGGGAGACACAGAATCTGAAGCAGGCTCCAGGCTCCCAGCTGTTAACACAAAGCCAGACGCCAGGTTCAAACTCATGGACTGTGAAATCATGACCTGAGCTGAATTCAGATGTGTAACCTACTGAGCCACCCAGGTGCCCCAAATGTTAAAAAAAAAAAGAAAAAAGGTTTNATTTTGCCAAGTCCAAGATCAAATATATTTTTCTGTAATGGTTTTCTTCTAGTGATTTTGTAGTCAGGGTTTATGCTTAGGACTTTGAAGTGTGAGATATGAGTTGTGGGTCATTTTTGCATTTGGATAGTGAATAGTTTCCATAGCACTTATGGAAACCATTTGTGGAAAACCCCAGAATTACCTTGCACCTTTGTCCAAAATGAATTGACCATTTTGTTTGTGTTAATTACTGTATTCCTTACAGTGTGCTGGTGATATAGGTGTGTATCCTGTGCTAACCCAATATTGTCTGGATTACTGTGCCTTTAAAGTAAATTTTGGAATATGGTCATATGTGTCCTCCAACTTTGTTCATCTTTGTCATAATCATTTTGATTGTTCTGTTTCCTTTACTCTCCCATAGAACATTTAAAATCAGCCTGCTGTGGGGCACTTGGGCGGCTCAGTCGGTTAAGCATCCCACTTCGGCTCAGTTCATGAGCTCACAGTTTCAGTATTTCTCCATTTCTCAATATTTTAGTATAACATAAAATAGTTTATTTTCAGTCATGATCCTCCAATGGAAAAATCATGATCATTAATTAGAACCAGATAATGTCTTTTTAGAAACATCCCCAGGCTGTCATAAGGATGACTTGGCAGTGTTCCAAAAACATAATCTGATAAATATATTAAAGCATCAGAAGCATGAATTCTCTTGTTTAAATTACCAGTTTCATGAATATAAAAATGTTCATGTTCTAAAGGGAAATTCAAAAATACATATGTTGCAGCTGAACTGCAAATATAATAGGGAAACCTGTGTGCATTCTCTTCATTTTAGTAAGTAACTAAATCATCTTTAAACAGAATTAGAAGCTGCAAAGCTTTGATCTGACTTGTCAAGTAGTGCATTTGATGAGACATTTTGCCAAATATTCATTTTTATAAATAGTTGGAAGATATTCATTCAACAAATAACATGCAATGTCCTCTTTGAATAAACAATCTTTGTAACGCTGCACAAAGTAAAGAAAGATATATACTTCAAGAGGAGATATAATTTTAGCAGTGCCTGAGTGGCTCAGACGTTAAGCATCTGACTTCAGCTCAAGTCACCATCTTGTGGTTCCTGAGTGCAAGCCCACACTGAACTTTCTGCTGTCAGCTCAGAGGCTGGAGCCTGCTTAGGATTCTCTGTCTCCCTGTCTCTGCCCCTTTCCAACTTGTGCTCTCAGTCTCTCTTTCTCTCTCCATCTAAAATAACTAAACATTAAAAAAGCTTTTAAAAAAAGAGGAAATACAACTTCACAAATAGGTTAGATCTCCCTAAGTTAAACTATAATTTTAATGTAATCTAGTTTTGGAACTAAAAAGGTGAACCTAAAGTTCATACTGAATATAAAAAAGTACATGGGGCGCCTGGGTGGCTCAGTCGGTTAAGCGTCCAACTTAGGCTCAGGTCATGATCTCACGGTTCATGGGTTCGAGCCCCACATTGGGCTCTGTGCTGACAGCTAGCTCAGAGCCTGGAGCCTGTTTCAGATTCTATATATCCCTCTCTCTCTGACCCTCCCCTGCTCACGCTGTCTCTCTCTCTCTCTCCTAGAAATAAATAAAAATATTTTAAAAAATATTACAATATGCCATAAAACATTGCTATATAAATAGTGGGGTACTGGCATGTGTAAACATAAGGAATAATAATTGAAACCCTAGAAATAAATATAATATTGATATAAATATTGATATTTCAAATCTATGGAAAATTTTTGAATTTTTAAAGAAGCATGAATCTAGATTAAAAAAAATTCTTACTTCTTAACTCACGAAAAGATAATTTTCACATTTTTTTTTACATTTATTTATTTTTGAGAGAGCGAGACAGAGCACACACAGGGGAGGGTCAGAGAGAGGAGACAGAGAATCTGAAGTAGGCTCCAGGCTCCAAGCAAGCATTCAGCCCATAGCCCAATGAGGGGCTTGAACCCATGAACCCTGAGATTATGACTTCAGCTGAAGTTGGTCACTTAACCGACTGAGCCATCCAGGAGCCCCAATTTTAAAGAAAGTAAATCATTAAACACACTAAAAGAAACTAGGGGTTTTACAGCCCTAGAAAGGAAAGATCTTTTTAGTAAAACACAAAACTTCTGAAACCATAAAACAAAATACATAAATAAAAACATACTAAAAGTTTTCCACATAGAAAAAGCTATTATAAACAAAATCCAAAAAATATTCAAAATTTATAACAAGAAAGAAACAGTGCTATTTTCTTAACATTGAGATCTATAGGCCACTGAAAAAGACCAATAGAAATTTTAAAAAATCACACAAAGATTATGAATGGACAAACAGAAAAAGAAATGATGATGACCCTTAAACATACTACATAAAATTTTTCTGACTAAAGAAATAAAATAAACGTGATACAGACACACCAAGTTTTATTTATTATGCTAGCAGAGATCCAGAAGTTGAATAAGTAGTATAGTTTTATGAAGGTATTAAAAAACCATGAAGCTTAGTTGTTTCTAATTGAATTATAAATGACTGTAATGTATATGCAAGGTAATTTTGCAGTATGTGTGAAAATAAAAACATACATCCTAAGAATTCCACTCCTAAAAATTATTTCATTGATTTATTAAAATAAGTATGACATAATATATGTAGAGTTAATCACTGCATCTTGTAGCATTATGTAACAGTAAAATATTGGAAGCAACCTGAATATCTAAATATAAAAGACCAGTTATATAACTGGTATATCCATTAATGGAATATTTGTATTCAAATATATATGAAGTATATATGAAATATATATATAACACAGTAGTTCATTATTTTACTATAAATTATTTTTCAAAAAATATAATCAAGTAGTAATCAAAGTAAAGAGTGTAGCAGTGTTAAAAAAAATGGGCAAAATAAAAATATAAATGTGTGTTTATACATACAAAATTTATCTGGAAGGATGTCTATTAAACTAATGCCTGAATTTACTCTTGAATAACTGATTTGTATGAATAAAACTAATAAAAATTAATAAATTAAAAATCAACATTCTAAACTTTTTATGAATTAAATGTGTCCAGAAAGTTATATAAATTACTAGGATATCATTAATTGACAGGAAAGAGAATTCTACAAAACATAATGAAAGTAGAAGTTATAGACAGCTAAAACTTTTCCATGTTCTACTTCACTGAGTTAAGTCTGATCAATGAAACCATTTTTAAAGGTTTTTAGGGTGAAGTGCAACGATCCTCTCTGGGAATAGGCATGCTCTACTTTTCTGTCACAGCTGATACATGGTGAAGGTAAACCTCTGCCATTAACAGGAATCCTGTGTAAGAAAAGCTACCTTCTTTCTGTCTCTCTCCCTATCGAAATGAGATCTTTAATAAGTCTAAGATTTTTAGGTAGACTCCATCAGTTGTTGTACTTCTGGTCACATTTTAGAAATTTATCTTTTTAAAAGAAGTAATATTTATTTATTTGTTCTTTTCTTTATGCATTCACATTATTTTTCCCATGATACCAAAGACCCTGGATTATTTATGACACCTAACTGTTAATTATACAACATTAACTGCAGAGCCAAAGGCAAACTTTTTAAATACTGTATATTTTAGTATTAATTAAACCCTATTTTATGGATCTGGTTTCTTTTCTTCTTATTATATACAGTCTTTCTCAGTCTGGTAGGAGAAATAGTCATTGACAGCTCCTAAGTCTTGTATTTCACAGTTTCTAACATAGTGAACTTTTCTTCTGAATTCTATCTGAAAACATTCTAGGAAAGCATTATAGGACAGTTGCCTACCCTTGAATCAATCAACCATTATTATAGTAGTAGAGCCAGTAAAGAGCTTGGCATTCTCATGAAAAACACTCTCTAAAATGAATAATGTGCTGGTCCTCAAAGAACCACGGTTGTTTCCAAAAGAAAGGGGATGATTAACAACAAAAACAAAACAAACTAAAACACAAATACAGAGGATTAGATACACAATTCAAACATACAATTATATATACAACACACACACGCACTTACACACATCAGATTTATAATTGATTATCTGTGGATAGTAATATGTGAATGGCTCTGTATTTACCCAATTTCTATCTCCAAAAAAAATATTAAGTATAAATTCAGAAAAGAGTGAAGATACAAATGTATGTACTGTATAAATGGAATACAAGAAAAATTATCAGCAATATATGACATTTTAGTGGAAAAGAAAGCTTTGGTTTGGAATTACCTGGACAAACTTGAATTTGAATTATTTAAGCTTTCTCATCCCTTGGGTTTTTAAAAACTTATCTGAAGAATAACTCTGGTTCAGTAAATGAGAAATGAGACAAAAATCTATGTTAAATATCTAGGACAATGCTCAATAAATATGAGTTCTAGTTTAATGTCAAATTTTACTGGTAATATTACCACATTTCTTTAAAAAAAACAAACAAAACATTCCAGGGCACCTGGGTGGCTCATTTGGTTGAGTGTCCGACTTTGGCTCAGGTCATGATCTCACTGTTTGTGGGTTTGAGCTCCATGGTGGGCTCTATGGTGAGGGCTCTGAGGTGACAACTTGGAGCGTGGATTATGCTTCAGATTCTGTGTCTCTCTCACTCTCTGCCCCTCCCCCACTCGTGCTCTGTTTCTCTCTCTCTCAAAAATAAAATTAAAAAAAATTAAAAACAAGCCTACAGTTTAGAATTAATCTTTAAAAATTAGTGTACAATCACCATTCAGAATTAACATAATTTAAGTGGTGGCAATTGATCCACCAGAAGATGTAATACATTTTCTAAGAAAAGATATAATACAGAGAATGTCTAAAGTTGCAAGGAGATTCTGAGAATATATTTCCCTAACCCTGAGGGTTATTTATGGTATCTGAAAAATAATTCATATATATATTAATACAATACATAACCAAAAGTTAAGTTTAAGTAGTTTTTAATCTTACAGCAATTAAGAAAGTCATTATACTACTACTTTTATTTTTTTGCTCTCTGGTATGGGATATTTGTGAGAGAACTTTATTTAATAAACTAAATGCTCTCTGCTCCATAATGCCACATGTTCAGATTCCTCAGTTTGAAACCAATCATTTTCATGAACACTGAGCACAATTTATCAATATGTTTTGTTGCCGTGAGTGACACAAATTACTTTCTAGGGATCTCTGCTTGGGGATCAGTCAATTCCCGGTGTTTTGTAAGTAGGGCATTTACCATCTGGCATATTTGTTTCATGTTAATGGTGAGTTACTAACATAGATATATATGTACTTTACCGATACTTTTATTTTTAACTTTCCCTCTCAGTGAATATCAGTGTTCATGGTGACAGCATTTCTTGGAGAAATAAAAGATTGTTTTCAATATTCTCAAAACCTCTGACATAATTAAGTTTGCAAATATGTCAGAGAATGTTCTTACCAGTGATAACCAACCTTTTGTGAGCAGAAGTATCACTGGGGAGCTTGTTAAAATGCACATTATGTGAAACTATCACAAAAGCTTGGGAGGTTTTAGGATCTGCATTTTTAAAAATCATCCTGGAATAATGCTGTCAAAGGTCATCCACATACAATTAATTTACTCAGAATATTACTGTCTATGGCCTAATCAAAAGCTCTAGTTTTATTTATCTATTTTTAATTATTTTTTAATGATTATTTGCTTTTGAGAGAGAGGAAGAGATAGACAGAGTATGGGTAGGGGAGAGGCACAGAGAGAGGGAGACTGAAACAGGTTCCAGGCTCCACGCTGTCAGCACAGAGCCATATGGGGGGCTCACACTCACGAACTGTGAGATCATGACCTGAGCCAAAGTCGGATGCTCAACAGACTATGCCACTCAGGTGCCTATAAGTTCTAATTTTAAAGCCATATTTTAAAAATCCATAAGATTAACAGGACGCAAAGAAGAAATCTTATCCAAACTTCTAAACTTGCTAAGGGAGAATTTTTCCTGCTTGCCTCTGTAGCTGTGAACTTAAGGAAGGTCACATCTCACTTCCTCTTTTAAAACTTACAATCTTGTTCTACCGTACTTTTTATTGTTGTTGTTATTGTTGTTATTTTTATAAGTCTTACTATCTGTATCAGGGCAGATCACCTATTGCTTTCAAAATTTAGACATTATTTCTCCCATGCATGTAAGAGCCAGAGACACATCAAAACATGATATTGAATAAAATATTTGTAGTTCAGTTATATTGTAAGGGAAAAGGATTACCCAAGAACAGTTTCAAGGAAGTTCAACAGAGTTTGTGTAATGAGACCTTTGTATTTCATTAGAAAGCAGCAAATGAAACACCAAATTTAAACTCAATAAACAAAAATAAAACTCAAAGTGGACTAAAGATTTAAATATAAGACTAAAACCAGAGAGAGCACAGGCAATAATTTTTCTAACATCAGCCAAAGCATTTCTGGATATGTCTCCTAAGGCAAGGGAAGTAAAAGTAAAAATAAACTATTGGTACATCAAAATAAAAAACTTCTGCACAGCAAAGGAAACAATTAATAAAACTAAAAGTCAGCCGGGGCACCTGAGTGGCTCAGTCGGTTAAGCATCCAACTTTGGCTCAGGTCATGATCTCACAGTTTGTGGTTTTGAGCCTCATGTCAGGCTCTGTGCTGACAGCTCTGTGCTGTCAGCCTGCTTTGGATTCTGTGCCTCCTTCTCTCTCTGGCCATCCCTCACTTGTGCTCTGTCTCTCTCTCGTGTCTCAAAAATAAATAAATGTAAACAAAATTTAAAAAAAAACACTAAAAGTCACCCTACTGAATGGGAAGAGATACCCACAAATGACATTTCCAAAATATATAAAGAACTTATAAATTCAAGATCCAAAAAACCAAGTAAGCCAATGAAAAAAATGAGCAGAAGAGATGATTAAATTTTTGCCAGAGAAAACATCCAAATGACCAAGAGACACATAAAAAGATGCTCAACATCACTCACCATCATGGAAAACAAAAATAACAATGAAATATCCTCTCACACCTGTTAGAATGGCTAAATTCCAAACCACAAGAAACGAGTGTTGGTGAAGATGTGGAGAAAAAGGTACACTCATGTACTTGGTGGGAATGCAAGCTGGTGTGCCCACTCTGAAAAACAGTATGGAGATTCTTCAAAACATTAAAAATACAATGAACTTATGATTATTAATCGCTCTTCTGAACTATGAATATGAATTATTAATTTGCTCTTCTGAATATAATATGAAAACACTGATTATAAAATATATATACACCCTTGTGTTTATTGCAGCATTAGTAATAATAGCCAAATTATGGAAACAGCCCAAGTGACCATGGATAGATGAATGGATAAAGAAGTGATGTATATATATATATATATATATATATATATATATATACACAATGGAATATTATTCAGCCATAAAAATGGATAAAATATTTCCATTTACAACAACATTGATGGAGCTAGATAGTATAATGCTAGGTGAAATCAGTCAGTCAGAGAAGGACAAATACCATGTGATTTCACTCATGTGGAATTTAATATACAAGACAAACAAAGGAAAAAGAAACAAATCAAAAAACAAACTTTTAACCTGTTTTTAACCTTTTAACAGAGAACAAACTGACGATTACCAGAGGGGATGTGGAAGGGTGCAGAGAATGGTGAAATAGGTAAGGGAATTAAGAGTACACTTACTGTAATGAGTACTGAATAAAGTACAGAATTGTTGAATCACTATGTTGCACACCTGAAACTAATATAATTGGAATTTTTAAAAACTATTTAGTAAACTATTATTATTCAATAAACTATTCAAAATAAATTACTTGCTGGAATTGTAGTGGGTTATCAGTTTTTATACAGTGTAGCAAAAGCAACAAAGTGAGGAAAGTTACAGGGACAAGTTAAGAGAATATGCATGTAGCAGAGAAGTCCCAGTATTTTCATCATGGGAAAGAAGGAAGTTTAGAACAGAATACTCACTGACTTAAAAAAAAAAAATCCCAGAGATGAAGATGCTCACTGCACCTGAATTAAAATAGCAGAGTAGTGCAAATCCAAATATATTATTAAAACTCAACAGATTATAATACAATTTCAGAACACCATAAAAATTCTTTAAAATTCCCAACGATAAAAATAAAACAACAGAATGAAACTTGCAAACTCCAACAGAAACAAGATATATTAAAATTTCTACCAGATGTGTCACATTACTTAAAAAGTATGGACCCCTGGACCTGCTGGAGCCAGCCTCCGGCAAAAACTTTTTTTTATAAAAACATTTGCCAAGTTCTAACGAGCAACTGCTGTGAATTTAAAATCCAACTTGCAGTCAAGAACTCATTCAAGCTGTGCAAGTATCTACAAACACTAAAGCATTAAGATTAATTTTAAAAAAGAATGAACATACATATATCCATCCTTACGTACAGGTAGACATAAATATGTGTCGATTTTAACTCCAAAATATTATAACTCCATCTCACCATAAAAATAATAAAAATAATAATAGAATGGTAATTATGTGAGTTAACAGATGAAATCAACACTGTAGTGACCATTTTACAGTATATATATGTATCATATCATCACATCATATACCTTAAACTTACCCAATGATATATGTCAATTTCATGTGCTATAAAATGTAGCCATAGGAGGAAAAATAACTCCAAAGAGAAAATAATTATGTTCTATAATGGTTCATGACTAAGATGAAACAAAGCTAACCAATTTCAGTTTATATATTTAAACTAATTTTGTGTAATAGCAGAAACAAACTGCAGTTTTAAATTACTTAGGAGTAAAAAATAATAGGAGAATTTAATATAACAAAAGAGTGACAAATATCTCACAAAAGTATATAAATGCAAATAAACATATGAAAAGATACTGCCTATTTTAATATCATCAGGGAAATGCAACTTAAAACAACGAGGTACCTCTACTACATGCCTATTAGAATGCTCAAAACCTGGACAAACGACAACATCAAATGCTGACCACGATGTAGAGCAACAAGAAAACTCTGACATTGCTGGTGGGGATGCATAATGGTGCAGCCGCTTTGGAAGACAGTTTGACAGTCTCCTACCAAACCAAAGTTCTCTTATCATACAACCCAGCAATCACATTCTGTGGGTATTTATCCAAAGAAATTGAAAACTTACATTCACACAGAAACCTGAACAAAGAATTTTACAGCATTTTTTTTTCATAATTGCCAAAATGTGGTAACAACCAGGATGTCCTTCAGTAGGTAAATGAATAAACAAACTACAATACATCCAGATAATAGAATATTATTCATCACTAAAAAAAAAAACGAGCTATCAAGACACAAAAAGACATGGAGGAATTTAAAATGGATATTACTAAGTGAAAGGAACCAATCTAGAAAGGTTACATACTATATGATTTCAACTATAGACACTTTGGAAAATGCAAAAGTATGGAGATAATATAAAAATCTGTGGTTTCTGGGGATGGGGATGATTTTAAGGGCAGTGAATATACTCTGAATAATATTATAATGATGGGTATATCCCATTATACGTTTGTCCAAACTCACTAAATATACAACAGAAAGAGAGAACCCTGAAGTAAACTATGTACTTTGGGTGATTATGAGGTATCCATGGAAGTACATACTTGGTTTAAAAAAAAAAAAAAAAAGAAAGAAATTACCATTATGGTTAGTGATGTTGATAATGGGAAAGGTTATTTATGTTTGGGGGCAAGGAGTATATGGAAAATCTCTGTACTTCTCTCTTAATTTTAATGTAAACCTAAGTCTTCTCTAAAAAACAAAGTCTGAAAAAAGAAAAAAAACAGAAGTATGGAACCAAAAAAGACCCTGTATTGTCAAAGAAATCTTGAGAAAGAAGAACAAGCTGAAGGTGTCATGTTCCCTGAGTTCAAATTCTATAATAAGGCTATAGTAATCAAAACAGTATGGTATTGGATGAAAACAGACATAAAAATCAATGGAACAGAAGAGAGTCCAGAAATAAACTCATGCATATATGCTCCATTAATTTATGAAAAAGGACCCAAGAATATACAATAGTAAAAGGTATTCAATAAATGGTGTTGGGAATACTGAACAGGAACATGTAAAAGAATATAATTGGACCATTATTTTATATCACACACAAACAATAACTCAAAATTAATTACAGATTTGAATGTAAGGTCTGAAACCATAAAACTCCTAGAAAGAAACAGATGATGAGATCCTTGACACTGACATTGTAATAATTTTTCAACTTGACACCAAAAGCATCAAAATAAGTGGGAACTAAGTAAGTGGGATCAGGGTCAACTGGCTGGTTCAGTCAGCAAAGCATGTGACTCTTGATCTCAGAATCATGACTTCAAGCCCTACACTGGACGCAGAGCTCACTAAAAAATAAATATACCAATTAGAAAAATTAGTAGCTATTTATTTTAAAAAATAAGTTGGATTATATCAACATAAAAATTTTCTGCACAGCAAACAGCTAATAAAATGGAAAGGCAACCTACAAAATGGGAGAAAATATATGCAAATCATATATATGTTAAGAAGTCAATAAATAATTAACTTCTTATATATATATAATTAACTTCTTAACATATATAAAATAACAAATTATATAAAAACTCAGTAGGAAGAGCCAACAATCTCACTAAAAAATGGGTGGAGCGTCTGTATAGACATTTTTCCAAAGAAAACACACATATGCCAACAAGTATAAGAAAAGGTGCCCAACATTTCTAATCATCAGAAAAATTCAAAACTGCAATGAGGTATCACCTCACACCTGTTGGAATGTCTATTATCAAAAAGTCATGTATTAAGTGTTGGTAAGGATGGGGGGAGGAAATGAAACCCTTGTGCACAATTGGTGGGTGTGTAATTGGTGCACCCAGTATGGAAAACAGTATGCAGTTTCCTCAAAAAATTAAAAATAGAACTACTGTTAGATACAGCAATTCCACTTCAAGGCATTTATCCAAAAACAAAAACACTAACTTGAAGAGATATATGAATCCCCACTTCACTATATTATTTACATTAGCCAAGAAACGGAAACAACCTAACATGTCCAGTGATGGATGAACTGATGAAGAACATGTGGTCTATATACACAACGGAATGCTATTCAGCCATTAAAAAGACTGAAATCTTGCATTTGTGACAACATGGATGGACCTTGAAGGCATTATGCTTAATGAAATAAGGCAGACAGAAAAGACAAATACCATATGATTTCACTTATATGTAGAATATAAAATAAACAAACAAACCTATGCTCATAGACACAGAAAATAGACTGGTGCTTGCCAGAGGCAGAAGGGTGGTGGTGGGAAAATGGTGAAGTGAGTGAAGGATACAAACTTCCAGTTATACAATAAGTCACCGGGATATAATGTACAGTATGGTGACTATAGTTAATAACCCTTTATTGTACATCTTAAAGTTGTTGGAAAGTAGATCTTAAATGTTTTCATTAGTCACACACAAACTCTGTAACTGTGGTGATAATTTTGCAATATATGCAAATTTCAAATTATGTGATACACCTGAAATTAATAAAATGTTGTATGTCAATCATACCTTAATTTTAGAAAATCAGAAGCACACACAAAAAAAGCTTTGAGATGGGAGATGCAACCAAACAATACTCATAGGAAAATTTATAATTATAAAATTGACCTGATAAGTAGAAAATACTTTTTCTTTCTTTTCTAGATAATTAGATAACTAAATAACTACAGCGACACACCAGGGACAGTATCATAAATATCTTCAGGGGTCAAAGTATAATAGAGATATAATAATATGATCAACTTAACAGATGTGTTAGCCAAGAAACAAATTCCTAATCATTTTTAATGTCTTCCGTTAGCAGACTGCTTCAGTCCGTTGACTTAAATTCCTCTGAATAAAAAAGACACCAAATATACTTAAGGAAGTACCTTAAATCATATCAGAAATACATACTTTAAATATTCCCGTAATCTTTTAAAGGCACTTCCTGCTATCCACCATCATACTATATATGAGAGAAACGGAAATGTCCAGGTATACGTGGGATTATCAGACACCAAATTTGAGATGTTAATTTCATAGGAATAAGAATTACTGTCATTTACTTCTTGTAGTTGTTTTATGAAGGTCAAGTGATTAATGGAAAAAAAAATGAGTTTGTTGTAAACCCAGTGTGTCCCTGCACTGATCCCAGAGTTAATTCTTCAGATACTTGGTCTTAGTTGTTAACTATAATTGGCATAACGTGTTAATTCTCTAAACTGTAGGCTAAGATCGATTATAGAGGAAAAAGGAAAATAAATGTCCTGACACAATTTATCCTACTCAAAATTCAGGATTCAAAATAATAATGTAAAACAGGAATAATCCCAGAAATTAGTGACAGAATAAAAGATTATAAGGATTGGAAAAAAAAAATTCTTATTATACTTACAATGAATTCTCCAGGTGGAACTATATTGAATACAATTACTTCTTAGAAATTAATGGCAAACTATTAGAAACATAGGCTGGTGGCTCCATACACAGATGATTTTGCAGATGGGCTTTCTCTTGGAGCAAAAACATTTTACCTCTGGTTCATGGTACGCAACTGTTATCTGAAAAATGTTTTTTACTTCATCCCAAACACAGAAAGCACCACAGTAGGATTTCCTTTAACAGGAAATATGATCAACCAAATCAAACTCACACAAGTAAGAGACCCAATATCAAACCTATTCAATATAACTCTTATCCAAGAAATATGTTTTGCTAAAAAGGAAGCAGCAATGGGCTAATGGAATACATACTTCATTGTAAATAGAATGCCTATTGTAGGGATGCTGTAGTGAAGGTGGAGAGAGGAATAGGAAAGGAAAATAACTAGAAAAGAAGCCAAATTAGAGGGTGGAAAAAAGATAGCAGAACAGAAATAACTGTTTTCCTCTTTGTGATAATTATTTCCTTGCTCTCAGTGATAATTTTACCAATTATGGACACAATATAAACAATATATTTTAATTTAGCCTATATCTGACTTTTACAGTATATATATCTTTTTTGTTTTATGTCTTTTACTTAATATTATTTTATGTGATTTTTCATGGATTTTTGCCTGTAACTGGAATTTTCTCATCATTCAGTTGCCAAGTAGTATCCAATTATATGAAGAGACTAAATTTTTTAATCCGTTTTGATATGGGTAAAAATTATATATATTTTTCATATTTTGAAACCATAACCGAAAGGTTGGTATGAACAGTTGGGAACATATATTATTTGCACAAATACTAGAGTTTATTTAAGATATTTACTTAAGAGGGGGTCACAGGATCTGGTTATCTTTACTTACCTAGATAATGCTACATTATACCCAAAGAAGTTATACCAATTAATAGCAGAATAGCAGAGTTGTCTTTGGTCTGTGAGCTAACTTTGGCATTGTCATCTGAAACTCTAGAATGTGCCTACTGTGATTACATTTTAATGGCCATTTTAATTTCCTGGAATATAATGTCATTAATCACTTTTGACACTTGGATTTACTCTATTCGTAGTAGCTTTTCAAGTCATTTGCCCATTCCTTAGAGTATATTTTAAAAATTCTTTCATATATACTTCTTTGCATATTTTGAATGTTTGCCCTTTGTTGGTTATACGAAAAATACATGCTGAAAATACTTCCCTACATATTTGGCTTTTTCACTCCCATATTTTGGCTTTTTCAAATACTGTCACATTTTCATTCTCTTTTTGGCATCTTGTGAGTAAATGACTTCTTAGTTTTAATGTACTATCTATTCCTTTAAGATTAGTATTAAAGGAAAGAATTTTTTAATTCTTTTATTACTATGGTTTCATTAAGATAGTATCTTATGACATATTTTTAACACTATAGTTTTGCTGTTTACAATGAATAACTGATTTACATGGAAGGGATTTACTTTATGGGCTGAGACAAGGATCTACTTTAATTTTTTTAATGTTTATTTGTTTTGAGAGAGAGGGGTGGAGAGAGACAGAGACAGAGACAGAGAAAGTGAATCCCAAGCAGGCTCCATGCTGACACTCAGAGAACAACGCAGGGCTGGAATCCCTCAACCATGAGATCATGACTCAAGCCAAAACCAAGAGTCAGATGCTTAACTGACTGAGACACCCAAGTGCCCCTATTTTAATTTTGTAATTCACTCCACTATGATTTGAAATGTCTACCCTTTCCCTATTTTCCTCAGGGATAGAAGTATCTGTCACATATCTATGTATCTGGAGGTTTGTATCTGTGTGCACAAGACTATTACATCAATGACTATAAGTATATAATTATATACTGTGTATATAATTGCTATATATAATACAGATAATAGTACATGTACTATATGTAATACATATACTCTTACTATAATAATATATATAACTATAATATATAATATATATGAAAATATATTATACAGCACGGCTTTATAAAAAGTCTTGTTAATTGTAAATTAGTAACAATTGTAAATTAGTACTAATTGTAAATTAGTAAATTGTAAACAAATTCTCCATTTCCTTTGCACACTCTTTTTACATTGTCCACTTTTTTATCTTCAGTGTCAACTTAGTTTTAGGATGATTGAGCTTCCTACTGTTCCAATCAGTATCAAACCCAAGGACTAGGGAAAATCTTAGGGAACTGTTCTAAGGTTCTCTTGGGAGTCTCTTCTCTCTGGTGGTGGAGGCATGGCTGATGTGAATTGAAAATTCTCACCCGGATAATGAGTAAAGGAATTGACTCTGTATGCAATTATGGAAGTTAGATCATGAGACATCTAAACTGAAGTAGCACACTACCGTTATAAACTGTTTCTCTTGGGGCGCCTGGGTGGCTTAGTCGGTTAAGCGTCTGACTTTCACTTAGGTCATGATCTGCGGTTCGTGGGTTCAAGCCCCGCGTCGGGTTCTGTGCTGACTGCCAGCTCAGAGCCTGGAGCCTGTCTCAGGGTCTGTGTCTCCCTCTCTCTGACCCTCCCCTGCTCACGCTGTCTCTCTCTCTCTCTCCCCTAGAAATAAATAAAACATTAAAAAATAAATAAATAAAAAACATAAATAAAATAAACTGTTTCTCTTGATTCCTCATTTTTCCACTTACCTCATTTAGCAAATTAGATATTTGAATTCATTTCAGTCTTAGTCTTAACGTAGACCAATTCGTTTCTATCTTAAAGACAAGTTTGAAAAATATGTTTTCTTAGGTGCTTTTAATCTGATGTTTCTAAATGACCGTATGCATATACATAAACTGCATACTGTCCTTTGCATACATGTCCTTCTGAAGAATAATCTTTAAAAATTGTTTTATTATAAAAGGAACATTAGGGCCCCAAAATTGTTATTACTTAAGCATTGATGATTTTATGGTGAAAGAATCTATGTATTTGTTCTCTTCAGTATGTCCTTTGGTATTTTAATTCTCATCCACTTTCCAGGGAGGTACACAATAGTAATTAATATAATGGTAGCTTCATTTAGAATAAATGTAAGGTAACCAGACTGTTCTTGTTTTGGGACATTTTAGAAATGTCCCATAAATTATTATGTCGTCTATTGAATGTAACTCTTGCAGAATCCAACTGCTATCAGTGTGAGAATTATTGTAGTCTTTGTATTTTTCACGTTTTAAAGAATATAATGCATACTAAAATAGAGCAGTCAAAATTGCTCATTTTGCCAAATTGGCTATGATCTATATGTTGATTACACCACAAACTTGTTTCCCTTTTGCTGGGCAAAAATATTATATTGTGAAAAGCATATTTTTCACCTTGAAAATAAGTCAAAATATACAACCTCAGTATATATTTCTCCTAACTAGAGATCTCTCAAAATCATCCATGGGAAACCTACATTATAAACCACTAATATAAACATTTTATTATCAATGTCAGCTTTTATCTCCCTGAAAATAGTCATGTTCTTGAGTCCAAATGTTACTCTGTTACACTGCATTTTTTTAAAGTCTTGGATCAAACAGAAATATACCATTTTAACATATTTCATATTTTAACCTGCCTGGGCACAAAATGTGCTCATTTCTAGGGATGAAAACTATAAATAATCTTTTGACATTTTTACAAGGTTTTAAATCAACCACATGCAGAATGCTGATAAGTAAGGGGAACAGAATAAATTGCAATCCTATTATGCTCCTTTTTTTTTTTTTCACTACACATTTTCTGGTAGATTGTCTATGATGCATTATCTCCTATTCCCAAACCGTCAAAATGGTGAGTAGAGATGCACAGTGTAACTTCCACTGACTGGAACAGGAGAGGCGGGGCAGTTTTTGAGGTGCCAGTCATCTGACTACACAGACAATAGGATTAGCTAAAGAGGCTCATGATATGACAAATGAAGGGGATGAATTTCTCATTCTAATTCTGCTTATGTCAAGTGAGTTTACATGCAGAAAACAGTCAAAATCATGTATTTTTGAATTCACATTAAATCTACATTATGACTCTATTTTTAAAAATCATATCATGTGCATTTTTTGTGACCAAAGAACAATCACTTAGGGAATAAATTATTCTTTAGGAATTCTGAAATCATTTTTTAGGTAAAAAAATCAACTAAAAAGGTGGAATTTGTTCAAATATTAATGATAAAATTTCATATACAAAGATAAACATTAAATGTGAATAGTACTAAAGTCAACGATAAACCAATCATTTAGTTCAGTTAAAATTAAGAATTACATACTATATAATATATTCTTACTTCTAGCATGTGATGCATGGAATGTAATGTGATACCAGGGAATGTTTATGAAATTTGGATTCAGGGTTTGGTTCAAATCCACTCTTCCAGCACTGTACTATATGAGTAGGAGTGGGAAAGTTCCTTATCATTCCTGAATTTAACTTCTTCAATTCTAAGTGGTAATGACATCACCTACAATACAGTTATGAAAGTTACACAATATTAAACTGACTGATGAGTTCAAATCACCCTGCTCTTACTGGTAGTCATTGTACAATATATTTGCTTTTTCCTCTCAGTGCCATAATTATAATGATGCGTTTTTACTCCTTTTCAAATCTCACACATATATCTTATTTTGTTTTGGCAATCAACTAGCTATATCTTATTAAACTATTATTTCTGTTGGGGAAACTAAAATTTAGAAAAGTTAAGTTACTTACTCAAACATCCTACTCCAGACATGGAGTTAGGTTCTAGAATACAGCAACAACAACAACGGACTAAATTATATGCTTATAATGTAGCAGGGAAACTAGCTTAAAACAAATAATTAGAAAAATGATTAATTAATGTTATAACTGATGTGATGGGTATGAATCCAGCTACTAAGAAAAAGAAAGTGGGATTTGATACTATAGCAGTTTACTTACTTGTTTATTTTACACATCCCAAGTAGACACAGGTATACATGGCCATGAGTAACTCCACTGTGGAATTTCTGTCCCTTATTCCCTCCATCTTTATGTTCTATCATTCATAGCATTTCCTTCCAGACTGGAAGGTAAAGGAAAATACAAAGAGAAAACTTCTCTCCCTAAGTCAGCTACCAGAAAAGAAAAGAGAAAGACCCTGAATCCATAATAATCATTTAAACAAGCAAATAAGCAAAAAATAATTTCATAATAATGCATAAGAAATGTCAGCTAAAGTCCAATAATACCATCACATTAAACACATCACTTTGGAGGGGGGCAAGATGGCAGAGAAGTAAGGAGCTCTGTACTGGCACTCCCGCCCATAAAGACATCACTTTGTCCATACTGTTTTAAAAATGTTCCATCTTGTATTGTCTCAGATAAGAGATCAGTGCATTACTCTCTTCTGCTGCTGTATAAAGTTACCACAAACTTAAAGTAGCTTAAGACAACATGAACTAGTATTTTACAATTCTGGAGGTCAGAAGGTTAAAATAGGTCTTATGGTATATTTCCATTATCAAAACTCTTAGGGAGAATCTATTACCTTGCCTTTTTAGCTTCTAGATATTGTCTGCATTCCTAGGTTCATGGGTCCATTCTCCAACTTCAAATCCAGTAGCATAACATCTTCCAACCTTCCTTTCTCTGTGACCTCTGCCTGTCTTCACATTTTCTTCTCAGACTATTCAGCCTTTCTGTTTCACCTTTCAAAGATCTTTGTGATTATATTAGGATCACTTGGATAATCAAGGATAACCTCTCCATCTTAAGGCCCTTACTTAACCACATCCACAATGTTTCTTTTCCTATTCATGTTAGAAAGTATATTCATGGTTTACAGAACTTCAAACATAAACGTCTCTGGGTAGGGGACTAATATTCTATTTACCACATCAAGTAAATTACACATCTGAACTTAATTTACCATATGAAGGGTCTATTAAAGAGTCTACATATCCAAACAAACTTACCCAAACAATTACACAGTTCTCCATTTAACAAATTGAATGTTGTCTTAGATTTATATCTCATTCGTTACTTTACTGAAGCCCGAAACATCCCCTTTGTAAAGTCCATCTATTATTTATTTGTTTTAGGTTTTTTTTTTTTCAGGAATAAAAAAATTCAAGGGCTTCTCTGGAGCACCCACTCCAATATGAAAGTTTATATATTCATTACAATTCACAAACTCTTAGATTATGGGGTAGAAAGCCTATTGGACCTTAAATTTATCTCCATTATCATCTTTTTTCA
Source organism: Hyaena hyaena (assembly GCF_003009895.1). Lineage (NCBI taxonomy): Eukaryota > Metazoa > Chordata > Mammalia > Carnivora > Hyaenidae > Hyaena > Hyaena hyaena. The sequence goes on from NW_024081506.1 coordinate 672,241, forward strand.
AAACTTAAAAAGGTTATAAAATATTAGACTACAAACTTATTTGCAAAATGTTCTAATCATGTCCTGACCGCATGATATCCATCATCTAAGTGATTCCTCACAATTTGAATCCACTTAGTTATAGAACCCAGTATGTATAGTTAGTTGCTCAACTCATGACACACATTAATCTCATTATTCATTGTTGACTATCCACAGAAAAACTATTTTTGGAAAAACTAATTAAAATACCACATGTGCAAATAATTTTTAAAAGTTTAATCATTCATGGGTGACCTGTCTTAAAGCTGTGAATTCTGCACTTAAAGTAGGATGTGAGACATTACAATGTGTAAGTTTTGATAGCTGAGCAATTCCACAGTGCTATAATAAACACAAATTGTTTTGCAGTTTCCAGAATATATATGTAAATAATAATGCTAAAATGATGTGCAGTTTTTTAACAATTATTCCTTAGATGACTAGTGACACAGACAAAAATTTTTTTAACTTCACTTTGTTTTCCATTTAATATATTTCATCTTTTTTTTTAGTCCTAAGCTAAACTTCATATTTATCTCTTCTGAAGCAAAATAAACTTAAAGTAATAAAATATATTTAACTCAGAGTTTAGGCAGAATGAGAGCGGAGAAGAAAGAAATGTAAAGACAATGATATTTAAGTTGAGAATTCCCTGGACAATAATAAAGTTTAAATTAAAGTTTATATCACTTTGTTTCATCTGAACTCCATTGGGAGATATAGAAATCTTTATATACATAAAGACATGCATCATTATTCATGATGTTTTTCTGCCTAAAGAAAAGTACGTAGATAATACATGGGCAAAATGGTGAAGCATCCACCATAAACTAGAAAATTAGGAATAGTTATTGCAAGGTAGCATATAAAAGATATATGCTGTAGTCATTGCTCTAAATATGTAATTCATTTTAATAACAGACTACCTTCCATGTTATAAAATAAAATAGAAAGAACTTATATATTGTGTATACAACTCTTTATTTCTTAATTCATTCATTTAATGAACATTTATCGAAGAACACTACCTAGATGTTAGCATTGCTCTAGGTGCCAAATGAAACAAAGAAGTTTATGATTCAATTTGGTGAAATAGAAAATAAATACGTAAATAAAATTATCAAAAGGTAATTACAAATTTGGATAAGTTCACTGAAAATGAGCAAGGCTAGTGAGCCAGGGAAAGAATTACATCATATTAAGTTACAGAATTTAGGCTGGAACCAGACAATGCATAATTACCTAGACTACAGCAGACTGTAACACTGCAAATGATATTATTATATTTGAATAAATGTGGTCAAAGTAAATAGAAAACATATATGGAAACCAGAGAAGGTGAGTCCATGGCATATGTTACCTAATAGCTCCAAAAGAGAATCAAGGAATCTTTTAGTATTGAAGTCTTTGTGGAAGGGCATAGTATTTTCATAATATTGGCTCCATACTTGTTTTTCTCTCACTCTTATACCCTCAAAATAATTCTTGTTATAGAAGAGTTCAAAATAAATATATGTAAAATGAATAAATGAAATAAAAGAATGTCTTACTGTGGTCTTAATCAACTCTTCCTCAAAATTCCTGATTTCATGTTGTGTATGATCTAAGCTCACCAAGCAATCTTCCATATGGTGCTTCATAGATATGTCTTAATGAAGAGAAAAATTCTCTTTCTCTGTCAATAAATTTTTTCACAGAAAAGGTTTACTCATTTTGCTTATCAGCCTAAATATTTTTGATTGGGTTAATATGAATCAAGTCTTCCAAAATTAATCGACACTTGAATCTTGGAAAACTACAAAATTTGATAAATACTTTACCATACAAGATACAAACACTATTCCTAAAGTAAATAAGAGAAAACACAATATGCCCTAAATGATCCTATTTTATCATTAGTTTTAACATCAAGTTTTGAAGGGAAGACATGCCCTCCCTATTGCTAGCAGGCACTTACACAGTATTCCCAAGCACTTATTAATTCTAAACCTGAATTACAACATTATGAACACTGATGATCTCATCTACTGTCTATGCCTGTGACACTCTGCATGTGCAGAATAGGATCTATTCTGTTTCTTTACATCTTCTACAAGGAGCTGATCAAATATAAATATTTGATAAAGCCATGAGAAAAAGGCTAATTTAGGCAAGAAGATACTCTGTGTAATTGAGAATATATTCATGGTATATAAGAAAAGTCGGCTTGAATAAGAATTTGGATGATGATAGCTAGCATTTTACAGGGCTTTCAAGTGCATCCCCGTATATCATTTGGTCTTGACAAACTTCATATAGTAGACAGGATACATAATATTATGCACATTTACAGATGATGAAACTAGTACTCAGATATATAATGAGTGCTTTTAGAGTACAGTAATACAGGGAACAAAACAGCAGATTGGAAAAGGCACAAGTTTTGAATTTGATAGTCCTATGTTGAAAGCACAGCTGATAAACCTAATTAGCCATGTGGCTTCATCAACTTACTTGTCTTCTCAGAGTTTCCTTTTTAACTCTCACCTCTGAATTGGAGGTAATAATACTTTCCCTTCCTTGTGTGATAGGAAGATGAGAGGTAAGGCAAGTAGGGACTTGGCACATAAGAGTCATTTAGTAAATGCTCAATGCCTTTATTATTGACATTCTGAATATTGTTATTAACTCAGAACCTTCAAATTCATATAAAATGTTCCTTAATTAAGAAATAAATAGTAAAGACAAAATGAACTCCCATTTTCTCACTTAAGACATACCAGAAAGTAATATGCAACATAATTCTTTCATTCAATATATTTTAACAGCATTATTGAAGTATAATTTATATAAAACTACACATTTAATGGTTACAATTCGATTCATTTTGATTTATGTAATCATCACTGCAATGAGGAGAATGAAGATATCTGTCAAATAAAACCCAGTAAACATTAATTGTAAAAACATTATATACAGCTAAATAGTAGTGTTTTTCCACAGGGATTATAATGCCACTTTTACTTGACTCGTGTCATTTTTTTTTTCATGTCATTTCTTCTAAACTGAATTAGACTTTGCATCCTTATTATCTATTCCATACAAATTCTATCTGATTATTATCTAATATATAAACATACACCCCCACCCAATTGTTTGAAGTTGTCACAAACATTGTTGTATCATGTTTAACAGATATCTCTACAAATGGTGACTTGAGTAGTACAGACACTCAGTTCTCAAAAATAAGAAGTGTGGTCATAGGCATTTCAAGACTGATGCACTGACTTCTTTATCATGGCATCAGACACCCAACCTTAGGAGGTACTGCTTTCTGTTTTTAAACCTGTTAATCTATTGTCACAAGTTCACTGCTGTAGTTCTAGGCAATGCAAGAAGTTTGCAAAAGGGGGAACTGAAATCACCTGTGATTCTTAATTCACCCCTTTCCTTTCATTAGCAAAGCAACAAGTTAACTGAAAACCACCAACGTACTTTCCTTTGGGACTAATTAGCTAGAAATGGGTCTTAGGGACGCCTCTGATTACAGGGAGTAGGAGTAAATGAGTTCCCAGCAAAGGAGAAACAGAATGTCATGGTTGGATTAGGCCAATAATGTTGCTATAATTGCATAGGAACAGCACCACACTTAAAAGATCTTGGATCTCCTAAAAATAAAAAAGGAGGAATGGAAATTAGAAACAAAATCGGCATGTCTGCCAGAGTTATACTGTATCTCTACATGAAATCTAGTACTCATGAGATTAAGTCATAGGAGTATTCACAATGGGGCTTGACTCTTTCTAATACAATCATACCTGTTAACTATTACTGAGTGTGAGAAAACATGACACATAAGAAGTGCTTAAGAAAAAAGCATAAAAGAGAACTGCTATTAGTAGAAGCAATATAATTAAAATTTTAAGAGGAAATATGTGATATATATAAAGTGTTAAAGTGACATATTTTTATGGAAAAGGAATAAAACATCATAATACCTTTTCAAAAGTAAATAAAGTAAAACATGATTTTGTTAATATAGCCTCACAGAGTATTAGACAGGGAAGAGTCCCATTTCACCGTTGTTTGTGTTCTAAGAACAATGCAATTTTGGTAATAAATAAATGATAACAAAACTGGCAACCTTATGTCTATAATTAATAACTGTTCAGTAAAAATAGATGGTAACAACACTTGTGGTGAGCATTGTACAACATATAAAGGTGTTAAATCACTATGTTTCCAATGAAATTAATGTAACATTGTGTGTCAAATATACTCAAAATTATTTTTAAGTTTTTAAGCAAAAATAAGTAAAAATTTAAAAATGTATTTATGTTATTTTCTTTAATTATATCAAATGCAATTTTAAAAACCGATAAGCAGTTTATGACAAAAACAAATCAAAAGCAAGTAAATTTTAGTAACAGTTATTCATTTAGATTTCCAAAGTGTATTCTGCAGCAGTTAGTTAAAGAATTAACAAACATCAGTCAAATACTTCTCACTAGAAGATTACACTTACATAACATTTTAATAACTGCATCTGATGCCAAAAAAATTTTTTTTAAAGAGCTGGGCAGTTCAGGACTGTGTGACAATGACTCTGACCAAGGTGGCAAGGTGGCACATTTACATTTTAATACCTACTTTTTCAACTCTGACAATACTCCTGGAGTCAAATCATCAACTCAAGAGTATCAGTAAATGGATATGATTAACAATGGCAGCATAAACACTATTAGAAGCCCAAATATAAAATGATGTCTGGGAAAAGTGAAGCAGACCCTGTGTTTATTTCAGAAATATTTAACCAATATGATATGTGACTAGTCTTTAAAAATGGGAAATTAAATCATAATAAGGAACATGATGGTCAAGTTTTTAAAATTTCCATATGGTCTCATTTACAGGATTTATGGAATAAATATGTACCATGTCCTTATATAGTTGGAAAACTGTACCCCCATATCAGATAATCAGGCAGTTTTCAGTCTGTTGATCCCTCAATAAGTTACTTTTCTTACACAGACCTAAATGTAAAGCATCTTGTGTATAATCTATGATATACTGTATGTAATATACTGTTAAGGACTAAATTGTACCACATCTCCCAAGTTCATATGTTGAAGCCCTAACTCCTAATATGACTACATATTAGAGGGTGCAGAGAGGGTCTTCAGGAAGTGATTAAGACTGAATGAGGTCCTAAGGTTGAAGCCAATAAGACAATGGCCTTGTTAAGAATAGGCAGAGATCTCTCTTTCTTTGCATTCTTAGAGGAACAGTCATGTGAGGACAAAGCTGCAGTCTGCAAGCCAAGAAGAGAGTTCTCAGCAGAAATTAAATTGGCTGGAAACTTAATCTTTGCTTCCAGAACTGTGAGGAAATAAATTTCTGTTGTTTAATCCACCCAGCCTATAGTATTTTGTTATGGCAGTTTGATGAGAAAGAGACATGCAACGAGAGCTCTAAATCTAGAAATACTGATTTTTAAAAAAGGAAAAAAATTAAATAACAATACTAGCACAATAGGTTTTTTAAAAAAGGAAAATAAAAATAGGCTACAGAATACAGAATAAATGCATAAGTATTAAGTAATATGAAGCACAGAAAACTTTAGTCTAATAGAATGCCTTGCCACTTCTTTGAAAATTAATGGCATATATACATCTATTATGATTTAATAAAGGGAAGCCTCAACAAAATGAACTTCAGAGGCTAGAAGGGAAGGTTGGAAGAGGGAGCCTTATGTAGATTACTGGAAGAATTGTCAATGAGGAACCCCAACAAAAGAATCCCCAACAGGTGAGAACTCTCCATTTCAGGTCCCAACAGGAAAAGATTTATACCGCCTCTCATACAAGAAATCAACTGTTGGGGAGACTGTGTGCCTCAGTTGGTTAAATGTCCAACTACTGCTCAGATCACAATTTCACGGGTTCATAAGTTGAAGCCCCACATTGAGCTCTGTGCTGACAGCTCAGAGCCTGGAGCCTGTTTCAGATTCTGTGTCTCCCTTTCTCTCTGCCCCTCCCCTGCTAACACTCTGTCTCTCACTCTCTCAAGAGTAAATTTTAAAAAATTATAAAAAATTAATTAAAAAGAATAGAAATCAACTAGCAACTCACCCAATGAGAAACTGTCGTCATTGTGAACGCTTGCTTCTACAGTGAATTATTCTTCAAAACAATACCTCAACTTTCTCATCCTCCTCCATAAATTACCATTCCTCTCCTTTCTTAGACTTGTCTATAGTTTTGCCATAGGTTTCATATCCCAAATTGAAATTTTCTATTATTCTCAAATATCCCCATTTTTGCTGGTAAAGTAACTGAGTGTTATGTATTTTTAAGGTTAAAACTATTATAAAAGAACACATTTATATAAAATTTGCAAGACGTTTTTATCATAAAGCTACTATATATTGTGTAGCTTTTACAAATATTTCATCAAGATTTTCAGAAGGCTCCCAATGATATTCTAATTTGCATTCACCTCTACAATTAAAAATATAATTATTTTTAAACCTTACATAACTAGAACTGAGCTAAAACATTTTTTAAGTGTATTAATTTTGAGAAAGAGAGCAAAAGGGAGCACACAAATGGGAGAGGGGCAGAGGAACAGAAAGAGAATCTCAACCATGCTCCACACTGATGAGGGGCTTGAACTCACAAACCATGAGATCATGACCTGAGCCAGAATTAAGAGCTGGACACTCAACCGAGTAGCACAGGTGCTCCATAAATTCTTAAAACCTACAGAGCTATCTCTGTGGAGGAGGAATTTAATCAATACACAGTAGGGCTGAAACAATGTACCTACAGGGTTCTGGGTACAGGGGAAGAGAGTAGTGGATGAAAGTTTGACTAAAAGTTCTCATAAGAAAAGAAAATGTGTCCCAGGTTCATTAGGTCCTTTCATTTATGAATGAGTAATATGAAAAATATAGATTGCTGACATTTCTATTGTTGTTCTAAAGCTTGCACAAAACTGTGTGTGGCCTGAAGAATTAGAGAGAACAAAATAAACCCTTAAATGGAACTGAAACACTATATCCATTGGCTCAAAGAATAGATCTGTGATTTCCCACTATCACAATGGACCCAAGTTGCCATTTTGTAACCTAACAGCAACTGAGTGAGCAGGGCCCAAATTCAGAAAACTACAAAATGAAAGAGAGAAAGAAATTCTCATTCAAAACAAAACAAGCTTGCAGAGTAAAGTGAGTAGCAAAATGGAAATAACATGAAATCGCTTCACATAAAATTAAAGCCACCAAAGAAATAATTTTTTGAAGAAAAAAGGCAATGAATGATAAAAAGGTATAATTTCATCAAAGTGTTAGGACCACCCAATATTTATATAATTGGCTAACTTTTATTCAAGGTGGAGAGAATAAAATAGATATTTTCATGTTTATAAAAATCTGGATTGTTACTACCTACAAAACATAACTAGAGAGAATTTTATGAGAAATTCTGCATGAAGAAAAATGACCCCATATGAAAATAACAAGATACAAGAAAGAAAACAAAACTACTATGCAAACATAGCAACAAAATATTTAATGTACTATTAAATATAATAATAGTTTCCCTTGGGAAAGGTACTTACTGAAAGGGGGGGGGAGGCAGGATCTTTGGGGGAGCTAAGACCGGTGTACCCTGTTTTGTGTACTAGTTGCATCAAACTGTGGTAAATCATTCAACTTATGCAAAAGACTGTTTGTATATTCCATGTCAATAAAGTGTTAACACAAATGACCAACTCCTTCCATTTAAAAAAGACAGTATAAGGGTGTCCGGGTGGCTCTGTAGGTTAAGCGTCCGACTTCGACTCAGGTCTTGATCTTATGGTTTGTGGGTACGAGCCCAAAATCGGGCTCTGTGCTGAGAGCTCAGAACCTGGAGCCTGCTTCAGATTCTGTATCTCCCTCTCTCTCTCTACCCTCCCCTACTCATGATGTCTCTAACTCTCTCTCAGAAAAAAAATAAAACATTAAAAAAAATTTTAATAAAAAAATAAGACAGCATAAAATCCTCCACAAAAATAACACAAAACAAAAAAACCCATGTTGTGTGTTTGAGGTGTGTGTGCATGTGTACAATGGCAAGTTCAACTGTGAATCATAATAGGCTAATCACTATATCATGTCATGTCAGATAGAGGATAAAAATGCCAAATCAGTTTAGATTCTAAAAGGCAATCTTAATTTGCAAATCAATGTGATACATCACATCGACAAAAGAAAAGAAAAAAACCCATATGATCCTGTTGATAGATGCAGAAAAAGCATTTGACAAAATACAGCATCCCTTCTTAATAAAGACTCTAGAGAAAGTCGGGATAGAAGGAACCTACTTAAACATCATCAAAGCCATCTATGAGAAGCCCTCAGCTAACATCATCCTCAACAGGGAAAAACTGAGAGCTTTCCCCCTGAGATCAGGAACATGACAGGATGTCCGCTGTCACCACTGCTCTTTAACATAGTGCTGGAAGTCCTAGCATCAGCCATCAGACAACAAAAGGAAATAAAAGACATCATAATTAGCAAAGAAGAAGTCAAACTTTCACTTTTTGCAGATGACATGATACTCTACATAGAAAACCCAACAAACTCCACCAGAGGCCTGCTAGAACTGATCCAAGAATTCAGCAAGGTTGCAGGGTACAAAGTCAACGTATAGAAATCGGTTGTATTTTTATACACAAACAATGAAGCAACAGAAAGAGAAATCAAGAAACTGATCCCACTCACAATTGCACAAAAAAACATAAAATAACTAGGAATAAACCGAACCAAAGATATGAGAGATCTCTATGATGAAAATTATAGAAAACTTATAAAGGAAATTGAAGAAGACACAAAGAAATGGAAAAACATTCCATGCTCATGGATTGGAAGAATAAATATAGTTAAAATGTCATTACTACCCAAAGCAATCTACACATTCAATGCAATTGCAATCAAAATTACACCAGCATTCTTCTCAAAACTAGAATAAACTATACTAAAACTTGTATGGAAACATAAAAGACCCTGAATAGCCAAACGAATATTGAAGAAGAAAACCAAAAGAGTAGGCAACACCATCCCAGACTTTAGCCTCTACTACAAAGCTGTCATCAAGTAAGTATGGTATTGGCACAAAAACAGACACATAGACCACTGGAATAGAATTGAGAACTCAGAGCTGTTCTCAAAGGTATATAGCCAACTAATCTTTAACGAAGCAGGAAAGAACATCCAATGGAAAAACGACAGCCTTTTTAACAGATGGTGCTGGGAGAGCTGGACAGCAACATGCAAAAGAATGAAACTAGACCACCTTCTCACACCATACACAAAAATAAACTCAAAATGGTTAAAGAACCTGAACTTGAGACAGGAAACCACCAAAACCCTAGAGGAGAAAGCAGGAAATAACCTCCTTGACCTCCACCACAGCAACTTCTTACCTGACACATCCCCAAAGGCAAGGGAATCAAGAGCACAAATGAATTATTGGAACCTCGTCAAGATTAAAAGCTTCTGCACGGCTAAGAAAACAATAAATAAAATTAATAGCCAATTGATAGAATGGGAAAAGATAGCTGCAAATGACATATCAGATAAAGGGCTAGTATCCAAAACCTATAAGGAACTCACCAAACTCCACACCCAAAAAACAAACAACCCAGTAAAGAAATGGGCAGAAGACATGAACAGACACTACTCCAAAGAGGGCATCCAGATGGCCAACAGACACATGAAATGATGCTCAGCATCCTTCCTCATCAGGGAAATACAAATCAAAACCACACTGAGATACCACCTCATGCCAGTCAGAGTGGCTAAAATGTGCAAATCAGAAGACTCTAGATGCTGGAGAGGATGTGGAGAAATGGGCACTCTCGTGCACTGTTGGTGGGAATGTAAACTGGTGCAGCCCCTCTGGAAAACAGTGTGGAGGTTCCTCAAAAAATTTACGATAGAACTCCCCTATGACCCAGCAATAGCACTACTAGGAATTTAACCAAGGGATACAGGAGTGCTGATGCATAGGGGCACATGTACCCCAATGTTCATAGCAGCACTCTCAACAAAAGCCAAAACATGGAAAGAGCCTAAGTGTCCATCAACAGACGAATGCATCAAGAAGATGTGGTTTATCTATACCATGGAATACTCCATGGCAATGAGAAACAATGAAATCTGGCCATGTATAGCAACATGGATGGACCTTGAGGGTGTTCTGCTGAGCGAAATAAGTCAGGCAGAGAAGGACAAATACCATATGTTTGCACGTATAGGAGGATTAGGAGGAACTTAACGGAGGACCATGGGGGAGAAGAAGGGGGGAAATGGTGGGGGAAAGGGAGAGAGGCAAACCATGAGAGACTCTTGAATGCTGACAAAAACTGAGGACTAAGAGGGGAGGGACAAGATGGCAGAGAAGTAGGGAGCTCCCTACATTGCACTCGCCCCCATATCTCACACAGAAAAGATCTGAAGCCATAGGAAACATTACAGAACCCAAGAGATTGGGAGAAAAAGGACACAGAATTCACTGAGAGAGCCTTCTAACGTGAGTGTGAACTGGGGAAGATAAAATCAGGCAGGGATCGGAGACTCAGAGGGACGGGAGGTGATCCCCCTCTGCGGGGAGTGAGAAGGGAAAAGAGAGAGTCCGAAACTACTCAAGACAAGGTCCCTGTTGCTGGGGCACAGTAGGGCCGTGCGCACCAAATCCCTGCACGCCAAGTCGTCCTGGAGGGGCCATGCGCCTACCGCTCCTTGTGCTCCTGGCTGGCTGGACCCCTGGAGGAGCCTCGCGCTTACTGGGGCTCCGCACTTCTGGCTCAGCTAATTCCCTAGAGGGAAGGCGAAGGGCTTAAAACTGGAAGATTTGGCCGCGAGTTCGTGTTTCGGGTGACGAGACACAGAGGGACCCGGTTTCCCACTCTCCAGCAGGGCTGGCGTGCCCCCCAAGCAAACACCCGTCCTTGCTCTCCAACCCAACCTGGAGGAGAAGGAAGCAGGGATTCTGGCTCAATCCCCAGGGCTAGGCAAGAGGCTTGGAATTGCCCCGAGGGGATCGCCTGTGAGGTTGTGTCAATGGCAATTTCAGTGGGGCGCTCGGACTGGGATTTGGAAACTAGTCCTGGCCTGGGTTAAAGAGCGCGACCCACTTTGGCTGAGCCCCTAGGGTCTGCAGCCCCACTTTGGCTGCACGGGGAGTTTACACACCCAAATAAGTGAGGTGCAGCGCGGGGTTCAAGAAGGGACTGGAGCACCGTCACTCTCCTCCCCACAACCGCCCAGGGAGAGCTCCCGCCTGAGGCATTGGATCACACCAAGCCCATCCCTCCTAGAGAGCTGCCCTCCTCCGTTTTTTTTTTCCAGAACACTGACCTGATTAATTCTGGTCAATGGCTTGCTTAAACAGTCACATTTAGTCCATTCTATAAATTCTACCCTACCTACCTACCTTATCATCTCTTTCTCTGAGGAGTAATTAGACTATATAGTTTCTCTGGATAATTCCAGCATCCTTCTCTCACCTAACCAACCATATTCCACCCTTTAGCTCTTTGAAAAACCCTTCTTATCCCTTCTGCCTGTTCATCCTATTTCCAATTTTGCCTCATCCCCGCCCTGTCTTTGCTCTCTTTCTCTATGCTCTTCAATCAGCACTGCATACACCTGGGTATTTAATTGTGGCTGGGAAATCTGGTTATACGCTTTAAACCGTTCTTTGTACATCGGTTTTCTTCTTTTTTCCTTTTCTTCTTTTTGACCTTTTTATATATTTTTTTTATTTTCTATTATTCGCCTTCCCTCCTCCGTCTTTTCTCTTAACTTTTTCATCTTCCGTCTCGGTTTGCAGGCTAGTTGGATTTGTCTGTGCATTTGTGTGCCTCTGCTCCCTGTGTGTTTGTCTGTCTTTTTTCTTCTCCAGGGCGACCTCAAGAAACAAGCCAAGGTAAACATGGTGGAGAGTCCCAAATATCACTACGAGTAGGAAAATAAAATAATCAAGATCTCAACAAGAGAGACCAAGAGATACCATTCAAAAAACACTCTCGGAAAGGATAGGCCCTGGACAGTCAAAGAGTCTTCTTGGGTACAGCAGCGGTCACAGGTGCAGAGAGTATAACAAGTCTTTAAAACTAACAAGAGAGAGAAAACTAACTAAAATGATGAAATGAAAGAGCTCTCCTCCAAAGAAATTCCAAGAAGAATTGACAGCTAATCAACTGCTCAAAACAGATATAAGCAGGGTAACTGAACAAGAGTTTAGAACAATAATCATAAAATTAATATCTGGGCTTGAAAAAAGCATAGAGGACATCAAAGAAACTATGGCAACAAACAACATGGAGCATAAGAATAGGCATGATGAATTTAAAAATGCGATGAAGGAGATACATAATAAATTGGAGGCCTCCAATGCATGGATTGAAGAGGCAGAAAGGAGAATAAGTGATGTAGAAGACACCATTATAGAAAAAGAAGAAACTGAGAAAAAAAAAGACAAACTGATCCAGGAAAATGAAAGAAGAGTTTGAGACCTCAGCGATACGGTCAAACACAACAATATCCGTACCACAGGAATTCCAGAAGAGGAAGAGAGAGGGAAAGGTGCTGATGGAGTCTTGGAACAAATTACAGCAGAGAACTTCCTCAACCTGGGGAAGGAAGTAAACATTGAAATACAAGAGGACTCCCCTTAGACTTAATTTGAATCAATCTTCTGCACGGCATATGATAGTAAAAATGGCAAAATATAAGGACAAAGAGACAATTTTGAAAGCAGCTAGGGAGAAAACGGCCCTAGCATACAAAGGAAACCTATCAGAGTGGTGACAGACCTATCTACTGAAACTTGGCAGGCCAGAAAGGAAAGGCAAGAGATCTTCAATGTGATGAATGGAAAAAATATGCAGCGAAGAATCCTCTATCCACCAAGCCTGTCATTCAGAATAGGAGAGATAAAAGTCTTTCCAAATAAACAGAAACTGAAAGAATTTGTCACCACTAAGCCAGCCCTACAAGATATCCAGAGGGGGACGCTTGGAAGGAAACGTTGCAAGGAACAAAGATACCAGAGACACAACCACAAGCATTAACACCACAAAGGACACAAAGACTCTAAACCCACATATTTCAATAATATCACTGAATGTAAATGCACTGAATGCTCCAATCAAAAAACATAGGGTAGCAGAATGGATAAAAAACAAACTCCATCTATATGCTGTCTACAAGAAACTCATTTTAGACTGGAGGATACCTTCAGATTAAAAGTAAGGGGATGGAGAAATATATATCATGCTACTGCAAATCAAAAGAAAGCTGGAGCAGCTATACTTATCTCAGGCAAACTGGACTTTAAATTAAAGACAATAACAAGAGATGAAGGAGAACATTATATAATAATTACAGGGTCTATCCATCAGGAAGAACTAACAATCATAAATGTCAATGCACCGAATATGGGAGCACCTAAATATTTAAAACAATTAATCACAAACAGAAACAAGGTAATAGATAACAATGTGCTAATAGCAGGGGACTTTAATACTCTGCTTACAGCAATTGATAGGTCAACCAGACAGAAAATCACTAAAGAAATAATGGACTTGAAAGATACATTGGACCAGATGGATGTGAAAGATATATTTAGAACTCTACATCCTGAGGCCAGGGAATTCACTTTCTTCTCAAGTGCGCATGGCACATTCTCCAAGTTAGATCACATACTGGGACATAAAGCAGCCCTCAATAAATCTAAAAGAACTGAGATCCTACCATGCACACTCTCAGATCATAATGCTTTGAAACTTGAAATCAATCACAGGAAGAAGTCTGGAAAACCTCCAAAAACATGGATGTTAAAGAACACCCTACTAAAGAATGAATGGGCCAATCAGGCAATTGGAGAAGAAATTTAAAAATATATGGAAACAAATGAAAATGAAAACACAACAATCCAAACTCTATGGGATGCGGCAAAGCCAGTCCTAAGAGAAAAGTACATTGCACTCCAGGCTTATTTCAAGAAATTGGAAAAAGAGCAAGTCCAAAAATTAACAGCTCATCTAAAAGAACTAGAAGCAGAGCAACAAGAATGCCCTAAACCCAGTAGAAGAAGAGAAATAGTAAAATCAGAGCAGAAGTATACATAGAGACCAAAGAAACAACTGAAAAGATGAAACCAAGAGTTGGTTTTTTGAAAACATAAACAAAATTGACAAACCTCTAGCCAGGCTTCTCAAAAACAAAAGAGAGAGCAACCAAATAGACAAAATTATGAATGAAAATGGACTTATTACAGCCAACCCCTCAGAAACACAGGCAATTATCAGGGAATACTATGGAAAATTATATGCCAACAAATTGGACAACTTAGAAGAAATGGACAAATTCCTAAACACACACTCACTACCAAAATTCACACGAGAAGAGATAAGAAATCTGAACAGACCCATAATTAGTGAAGAAATAGAATCAGTTATCAAAAATCTCCTAACAAATAAGAGCCCTGGACTTGATGGCTTCCCTGGGGTATTCTACCAGACGTTTAAAACAGAATTAATACCAATTCTTCTCAAGCTATTCCAAAAAGTAGAAATCGAAGGAAAACTCCCGGACTCATTTTATGAAGGCAGCATCACTCTGATTCCCAAACCAGACAGAGATCCAGCAAAAAAAGATAACTACAGGCCAATATCCTTGATGAATACGGATGCAAAAATCCTCAACAAGATCCTTGCAAATCAAATCCAACAGCATATACAAAGAATTATCCACCAAGGTCAAGTGGGATTCATTGCTGGGTTACAGGACTGGTTCAACACTCGCAAATCAATCAATGTGATACATCACCTCAACAAAAGAAAAGAAAAAAAACCCATATGATCCTGTCTATAGATGCAGAAAAAGCATTTGACAAAATATAGCATCCCTTCTTAATAAAGACTCTAGAGAAAGTCGGGATAGAAGGAAGCTACTTAAATGTCAAAAAAGCCATCTATGAGAAGCCTTCAGCTAAATCATCCTCAACGGGGAAAAACTGAAAGCTTTCCCCCTGAGATCAGGAACACGACAGGATGTCCACTGTCACCACTGCTGTTTAACAGAGTGCTGGAAGTCCTAGCATCAGCAATCAGACAACAAAAGGAGATAAAAGGCATCAGAATTGGCAAAGAAAGTCAAACTTTCCCTTTTCGCAGACGACATGATACTCTACATAGAAAACCCGACAGACTCCACCAGAAGCCTACTAGAACTGATCCAAGAATTCAGCCAAGTTGCAGGGTACAAAATCAACGTACAGAAATCAGTCGCATTTTTATACACCAATATGAAGGAACAGAAAGAGAAATCAGGAAACTGATCCCATTCACAATTGCACAAAAAACATAAAATACCTAGGAATAAGCCTAACCAAGGATACAAGAGATCTGTATGATGAAAACTATAGAAAACTTATGAAGGAAATTGAAGAAGACACAAAGAAATGGAAAAACATTCCATGCTCATGGATTGGAAGAATAAATATAGTTAAAATGTCATTATTACCCAAAGCAATCTACACATTCACTGCATTTCCAATCAAAATTGCACCAGCATACTTCTCAAAACTAGAACAAACTATACTAAAGTTTGTATGGAACCACAAAAAACCCTGAATAGCCAAAGTACTACTGAAAAATAAAACCAAAACGGGAGGTATCACCATCCCAGACTTTAGCCTCTACTACAAAGCTGTCATTATCAAGACAGTATGGTATTGGCACAAAAATAGATGCATAGACCACTGGAATAGAATTGAGAACTCAGAGCTGTTCCCAAAGGTATATAGCCAACTAATCTTTAACGAAGCAGGAAAGAGTATCCAATGGAAAAACGACAGCCTTTTTAACAGATGGTGCTGGGAGAGCTGGACAGCAACATGCAAAAGAATGAAACTAGACCATCTTCTCACACCATACACAAAAATAAACTCAAAATGGTTAAAGAACCTGAACTTGAGACAGAAAGCCATCAAAACCCTAGAGGAGAAAGCAGGAAACAACTTCCTTGACCTCCACTGCAGTAACTTCTTACCTGACACATCCCCAAAAGCAGGGGAATCAAGAGCACAAATGAACTACTGGGACCTCATCAAGATTAAAAGCTTCTGCACAGCAAAGGAAACAACCCACAAAACTAATAGGGAACCAACGGAATGGGAAAAGATAGCTGCAAATGACATATCAGATAAAGGGTTAATATCCAAAACCTATAAGGAACTCACCAAACTCCACACCCAAAAAACAAACAACCCAGTAAAGAAATGGGCAGAAGATATGAATAGACACTTCTCCAAAGAGGACATCCAGATGGACAACAGACACATGAAACGATGCTCAGTATCCCTCCTCATCAGGGAAATACAAATCAAAACCACCCTGAGATACCACCTCATGCCAGTCAGAGTGGCTAAAATGAGCAAATCAGAGGGCTCTAGATGCTGGAGATGATGTGGAGAAATGGCCACCCTCATACACTGTTGGTGGGAATGTAAACTGGTCCAGCCCCTCTGGAAAACAGTGTGGAGGTTCCTCAAAAAATTTACGATAGAACTCCCCTATGACCCAGCAATAGCACTCCTAGGGATTTACCCAAGGGAAACGGGAGTGGTGATGCATAGGGGCACATGTACCCCAATGTTCATAGCAGCACTCTCAACAACAGCCAAAACATGGAAAGAGCCTAAGTGTCCATCAATGGACGAATGCATCAAGAAGATGTGGTTCATCTATACGATGGAATACTACATGGCAATGAGAAAGAATGAAATTGGCCATGTGTAGCAACATGGATGGACCTTGAGGGTGTTATGCTGAGTGAAATAAGTCAGGCAGAGAAGGACAAATACCATATGTTTGCACGTATAGGAGGATTAGGAGGAACTTAACGGATGACCATGGGGGAGAAGAAGGGGGGAAATGGTGGGGGAGAGGGAGAGAGGCAAACCATGAGAGACTCCTGAATGATGAGAACAAACCGAGTACTGATGGGTGTGGTGGGGGAGGGTGGAGATGGGCATGGAGGAGGGCACTTGTGGGGCTGAGCACTGGGTGTTATATGGAAACTTACTTGACAATAAACTATTTGTTAAAAAAAACAACTAATGGCTTTGGGGGTGGGGGAGTAGGGAGAGGGGGTGATGGGCATGGAGGAGGCCACCTGTTGGGATGAGCACTGGTGTTATATGAAAACCAACTTGACAATAAACTGTTTAAAAAAAATAAAAGGCAATTTCACATAAGCATATATGAAAGTACTTAAAAAACAATTTTAGTATCCAATATTAAAATTTAAATAAAGAAATCAGTATGTGGAAAAGGAAGGGGAAATGTAGAAACTTCAAGCCAAAGATTCAGGAAATAAAGAAAAAAAGATAGAATTTTTTTAAAACTGTAGCTAGAAGATAAAAGATTTTAGAAATATATCAAACACAAAAAAGAGACACCTTCATTCATGAGAAGATAACTGTTATCAGCTAATGCTGTTTACAAAACACACAAATAAAATTAATAAATTATATGTAGGTTCTTTTATGAAATTATGTGTTTGTGTACATTATTGTGAAGAACTATTATAGTAGTTTAACTATACATCATATCGTTAATATTATAATATAATAGTATTACAATAATACCATTTGTTTACAATCATGCTAAGCTAGAGAGCAAAAATTATGACTTCTGTGTTTGCAGCTACAATCCCACATGTGATATACATTCTGCCAAATCAGGACAGATACATGAAACTTAATTTTAAAATGAGTTTCACAGAAATCCTTGCAGGGTACAAAACACTAGTAATAATACCCAAAATCATGGAAGGAAGGAATTTCTGAGGAATCCAGCAGTTGAGGAGGCATTTTCATGAATCCATCATTTTTAATTATTCTAAGACAGCCATGTCCTTAAGGAATCATTGTGAAAATAGTTTCTGAAAGGTCAGTCTAATTTTTTCTCTTTCCTTTGATGGGGCTTAGGGTAGGCTGCCCTGAAATATGCTAAAGTGGCATATTGATTATTTTGAATTAAAGTTACTTGAGAAGCAGCTGGTCAAGTGGGACACTCTGATCCTCTTCTCTGACCCCCTTAAAGCAGGAAATAAATCTCAAGTGACAGGTACCCTTCCTGCAGCAGGAGGTGGAGCCACATCCTTATAACTTTATCCCCAGGAGTACAGCATGCAGAGCTAACAAACTGCTTAGTTTCTTCACTAATTAGTACCAAAGCTAAGTTTTTCTTCTAAGTTCTTCACAGATTTATTGTTTCATTGTCCAAAAGGTATATGAACATCTAACCTCGGTCACTTCTTGGGTCCCATGAGACCATACATAAGAAATTATTTTTTTTCCTCTTGTCAATCTGTCTTGTGTCAGTTATTAGACCAGCTGAAAGACCCAAGAGGGAGGGGGGTATTCCCCCTCTTCTGGTCCCTTCCTAATATATCTATATCCTTTAATAAATACTTCTTTGCTTCATATAAGTATAGGGTCATCTGTCATATGCAACTATGCTCCCAATAATAGACTACCATACCATAGCAAAAGAAAGCTGGAAAGAACTTGAATATGGATATTCTCTGTTATGGGCTGAATCGTGTTCCACCAGAAGTCATATGCTGAAGTCTGAACCCCTACTATCTCAGAAGATGACTATTTGGAGACAGTTACCTCTTAAAAAGACCCTCAGTTAAAAGTAAATCATTAGGGTGGGCCCTAGTCACTATGACTGATGCACTAGTAAGAGGAGGAAATGTGGACATAGATGTGTGCATGTGAAACACCAGGAAGTAGAAACCCATAAATAAATCAAGAAAAAAAAGGCCTCAGGAAAAAACTCTCTGACACCTTGATTTCTGACTCCTTGTCCCTAGAACTAGGAGAAAACGTATCTGTTATTCAAGCCATCCAGACTGTAGTATGTGATTTTGGCAGTCCCACTGGTAGCAAATTAATATACTGTCAGATTCTTCACACAACATAGTTGTCTCTATTTGAAATTCAAGAGACTCCACAAACTATTTGAACTAAAGGGAGTTCCAAAAATTTGCATCATAAACAACAAAAAAACATCCTTCTACATGAAAAGAGAACATTAAAAAAAAATGAGCTGGACCAAAATAATTCTATTCCAAAGGGTTAAAAAAAAAAAGTCTATATTATTTATGATAAAACCCAGTAGTATACTTGGAAAATGTTAATGTTTATGTTGCAAACACTTTATGAAAGACATAAAAGAAAAACTGAATTAAGGCCCAGATGTGGCATGTTCACAGACAGGATTACTTATTATCATAATGATATACAATTTCCCAAAGGATCCCAAAAATTCAATACAATAAAAATAGAATTATCAGCATATTTTTAAAGACTTTGAGAAGAGCTGAGCTAGTTTTAAAAAGGGAAACAGTAACTTAAAGATTAATTCTAATATTCAAATAATCCAAAAGCCAAGCAGAACATGAGGCTCAGTGAAGGAAAATTAACAAGGGATAGACAGAAAACAGTAAATGGTAAAATGCAATGTGTCCTTACCAATAATTATAGCATATGATATAAACATTTATTTGTGTTTATATATATACATATGTAAATATATACACATATGCATATAATTATTTGCTGTTTAAATGAGATATATTTAATATAAAGATACAGATTAAAGACAACAAATGAATGAAAAATGGTGTATCATTCAAATAGTAAGCAATAAAGCTAAGATGGCTACATTGATATCAGATTAAAGAGAAATCCATTCAAAAACTATTACAGGAATAACAAAGAATATTTTGTAATTACAAAAGGATCAATTCATCAGTCATAAATATGTACACACCTTCCACAGTAATAGAAGATTTAATATCTTTTACATAAACTGAATGAAAATTTGACCATCTGTTCTTAAACATTTTGGTCTAAGGACCTGCTAACATTTTTAAAAATTTATTCATCAGGTAACAGCTATTCATATTATCATTTTATCAAATGAAAATAAAAAATAATTTATTTTATTTTAAAATAATAAATTCTTACATATTAAAGTAATATTAAATTATTAATATAACATAACTGTATTTTCAAAAACAAAAATTTAGAAATTTGGTATTTTTTCAAATTTCTTTATCATATAATTTAATAAAGACAATCTAGATTCTTATATGAGCATCTATATTCATCTGTTGCATTATGTTGTTTAGTTTGTCATATATGAAAAAAGTCTGGCCTTAAACATATATGATGTTTATGAAAAGAATCAGTCTTTTCATAAACATCTTAGGTAATGCTATTTTTTTTGACATTACATCAAGCCTCAGCAAGTATTAGTACCTTAAAAGTTCATTGTAATATGAAAACGGAAGCCATATTAGTAACGTTTTTATATTAAAATCCATTGTTTTATCTTGCTCAATAAATGGATCTTTTGATAGTTCTTAATGGTCCACCTGGATCACACTTTTGAGAACCAATGAATTACACACAAAAAAAAGAGCAAATAAGGGAATGCCTGAGCAGCTCACTTGGTTAAGTACCCAACTTCAGCTCAGGTTATAATATTGGGTCTGTGAGTTCAAGCCCCGTGTCAGGCTTTGTGCTGACAGCTCAGATTCTGTATGCTTTGGATTCTGTATCTCTCTTTCTCTCTCTCTCTCTCTCTTTCCCTCCCTGCTAATGATTTCTCTCTAAAATAAACATTAAAAAAATTAAAAAAAAACAAAAACAAATAGCAAATATGTAGGTTGTATGATAGACATTATCAACCTAGCATGAGGAAATTAGTATTTATGGAAAATTGTAACCAACAATTGTATAATTCACAATCTTTCCAAATGTATATAGTGTATTTACAATGGGTTAATCATATTCTTGATTCAAAAGTAACAAATGTAGAATGATTACACAATATTTCTATAACCACAACAGATTTAAATTAGAAACCAATACCAAGAAGCTAGCTAGTAAAATACCAACTATTTGATAAATTCAGAAAATAAATTTCTAAATAAACCCTCTACATAAGGAGAATATAGGAGGAATATTAGGAAAATTTTTTAATTAAATTATGATGAAAATTAACATCAAGATGTATGGTGCACAGCTAATTGAATGTTTGAGGAAATATTTTTGGTTATATGTTATTATTTTAAAAAGATAAATTCAATATGTACACTTCCCCTTAAAAACCTAAGTAAAGGAAAGTGAAAAAAACCCAAAATATGTGGAAGGAAGGAAATAGTGAAATAAGATCAGAAATTAACATGTATCATCAAAGGCAGTCTACTGCCAGAATTCCTTCTTCTAGGAAAGAGGTGGGTCCTCTTTCCTTTAAGGCTTTCAATTAATTGGATAAGACCCACCCACAGTATGGAAGGTAATCTGACTTACTCAAAGTCTACTGATTTACATGTTAACCTCTTCTAAAAATTACTAGGGTAGCAACATCCAGACTAGTGTCTGGCAGGTTGATACATAAAATTAACCCTCATAGTGCATTTCTTTGTTATTTTACATTTAAAAAGTTACAAATAACTATTGAACTCTAGCTAAAGATATGAATGTCAAAGTACTAGATGAGAATGCATTAATTTATGCAATTTACTTGCCATGTATCAGAGAAATCTGGTGAATGGGTACATGAATACAGAAAAAAGATTAATAGATGTGATAAAATAAGTACTATGGAAGGCTAGGATTTAGGTTGTAGGTGTACAATGTCTACTGTAAAGCTATTCCATGGTAGAAAAAATAAATTATGTGTTGAGCATACATTTAAGGGTCAAATTAATGGGTAAAGGACTTAGAGGAAGAAGAATCAACATAGGATCATTTAGTTACCTCACATTTGAAGCATGACCCTGACAAATGAGAAGAATATCGATAATCAAACAGAAAATACTGAGAAGTAATTCTTAAGATAAGCACTACTGAGAAAAAAAAATGGGATACTCCGTCGGCATAGAATGTTTATGTGGGAAAGTGGTAATGTTAATATTCTTCATACCTATGCAATAAAACCTATACTGGTTAGCTTTCTGTTTAATAACCTAAGAGATCTGAGCCCCTTCTCCTCTCCAACATTAACCTCTATGACTTACATGTATGAATCACTTAATCTATTAATCAATCTAATTAAATGACTTCAATTGAACTTTACAAAAGATTTCTCATCTGTAGACCTCTCCTCAACTTACCAAGACATTCTCGAATACTTTCTTCTCTTCTGCACAGACTTTCCTTATATCACCAATCTGTCAAAGCGTAAACTAACATCTCATCTGATTTCCCAAGATGCCCAAGTTATTCCTCTTCCTAGTGATTAAACAACTTCATTTGTATTATTTTATAGCTTTTGGCATTTTATGTTTCAATTAGTTCTATTTTGTTATTTCATCCACCTATTCAATTATATTACATATAAATATTTTATTTGCTCAATTACATTAAATAAAGTCATTCTGTTCTGGAACTGTGCCTTATTTACTTTTCTTCCTTCACAATTCTCAACATACAGCCTTATCTACTATATATGGTAAAAAAAGAATATTAGAGTATGTTAGTTTCATATAGCTGCCTAATTATTACCACAAGTTTAGCAAAATAAAACATTTATTATTTCATGGTCATGGTGAAGTGTTCCCTATGAATGGGTCTTCTGTTCAGGGTTTAACAATGTATCAGTTATGTTGTCTGCTAGGAACTGGTCCTATCTGAGATCCTCTTCAAAGCTCACATAAATGTTACCAGAATTAAATTCCTTGCAGCTATAGATCTTATCATGATTGCTTCTTCAAGGCCAGCAAGTGAGAGAAAGTCTCTAATTTCTCTATATCTAGTTTCTAGATCCTTTTTTTAAGGGCTCCTGGATTAGACAGATCCAACTTAAAAAACTACCTTTTGATTTCCTTAGAGTCAATGGATTAGAGATATTAATTACATCTGAGTAATTTCTTAACTTCTATCATATAATGGAATATCATCACAGGAGCGACACCCTTCCCACCCACTTTGCTATACCCTACTAGACAGAAATATGTTGCGAGTACTGCCTTCAGTATAGGGGTACACAAGAGTGTGGATCATTAGGGGTCTTAGAATTGTAACAACTTTAGGAAGTAAAAAAAATAACACTGTTATTTGTATAATGCATTGAAAGTATTGACAAACCCACTGATGCAATTACACATATCATACCATTGAATAAATTGGCAAGGAATGGACAATAAGGATTTTCCCAAAGTACTCAGTACATATCTCTGTCATAACACTATAAGTGTGATAATTGTGGTTATGAGAAAGAGCAGGGACTCAGGTCCCCTTAATCCTAAGCACCAAATATGCTTGATTGCTCAAGCCCTATACCCTTTGAGCAGTAGATCTTCCAGGATAGCTAAAACTCTATGCCCTTCAGCTAGCATATCTTGTAGGAATGCAGAAGCAGGACGCTTACTGAAAGGAAGGACTGGATTACAATGGCTGGAGCAGACCCAGTCAAACCAGTGTATGTCAAGCCGGACTCCAGTGCTGAACTTTGAAAGACTTTTCCCCTCATTATAATACAAATATCACGTGAGGTAGAGATTTAACATATTGGACACATGACACATGAAGAAACATGACCACTAAGCGTGCAAGTGATAATAAATTCCCACTTCTACATGCTTTGACATCACCTTTTTCCCACCTAAGTTTCTTTAACAAACTCTCCCTGACCTCTATGCAGAGTAAGCCTGAGGACTTCCCTTGGTGCTGCTTCGCTTTTGCATAAGCCTCTATAAAGCCTAGTCTGAACAGAATTCCCATCTGGTCTCTTGTATATTATATATATACAATATATTATATATTATATATATAAATATATATATAATATATAATAATAATATTTATACATAATATATATATTAATTTATTTACATTCAGGTTAGTTAACATACAGTGTAGTACTAGTTTCAGGGGTATAACCCAGTGCTCATCTCAACAAGTGCCCTCCTTAATGCCCATCACCCATTTAGCCCCTTCCCCTACCTACCTCCCCTCCAGCAACCCTCAGTTTCTCCTCTTTAAGGGTCTCTTATGGTTTGCCTCCCTCTCTGCCTCTCTGCCTCTTCCCTTCTCCTATGTTCATCTGTTGTGTTTCTTAAACTCCACATGAGTGACCTCGACTGCAGTAACTTCTTACTAGACATGTCTCTAGAAGCAAGGGAAATGAAAGCAAAAATGAACTACTGGGATCTCATCAAGATAAAAAGATTCTGCAGCAAAGAAAACAATCAACAAAATTCTAATCAATTTCTATTGTTTAGAGAGTCCGAGGGCCAATTTCCGATCACTTATTTTCCAAGAGTTCCTAGTTTCTTAGTATACTGACGTGTCTTTAAATGTCTCCAAGTGCCTAATGATAGGCCTGGTTTATAATAAGATTTCAATAATAGATAATAGATATATTTATATTTAAAATATGTAAAATATTAAGAATGATCTTTGGAGGGAAAGCACTGCATGTTAGCATATGTAGGACAACAAAGCATTTCTGTAACAGAAGACACTGAGGTCTAATTTTCTTAGCATAAAATTTTAGTGGACTAGCTATATTAAAGGCATTTCTGCACTCAGATTTATTTCTCTTTATAAAAACATTAGCTCAATCTTGATAAGTTGCTAGAGTCTGAATAATGCTATATTTTTTCAAATTAAAGTAGCATTTTGTAATATCAATGCAAACAGAAAGAAGTATACATACTACAAAGCAAACTTCCTAAGGGCATAATGTATTTATGGCTCAAAGGATTTTATATTTAAGGGTTTCTGACTGATTTACAATAACAGTCTATGCTTAATGAGCTAACAAAGCCCTTAAAAGCAGGTTTTCTCACCTCCTGCATACAATGAGCAAATAAAAACAAAACTCCAAAGGGAAAAACAGTATTGGCCCTTTTTCTTTGTTGTGGCTGGCAGAGTAATTGGCTTAGTCCCAATTCATAGAATGTTAATGCTGCATTTAAACAGCACATTAGCACATCCCTTCTATGGAAGAGAATATATTGCCAGTATTCTCCTCCTGTGAATCCCTTCTCTTTATATCATAACATAGCTGTAAACATAAGTATGGCAGAAAAAGTGGAGTGAAATTGTTTCATAATGTGTTACATTTTCTCATGAATTGTTTATTTTATTAAAAGCAGAACAGTTTTGCAGAATCATCTAAAGAATCTATCTGTGGGCAAATTTTATCATATGACTTATTTTAAAACTCAGAATTGATGTTTAATTACCATAGCAAATTCAATTTCAAATAGGATATATATGTATTGAAAGGGTAATGTGGTATACAGCTAAAAGATGATGTTTGCAGTTACTAGATCAAATAAACCAACACTTAGAGCATTTTAGTTTTTAACAATTACATTTTTATGAAGCTATCAAAAATGGCACCGGCTATATGAAATAAAATATTCATTCAAGCAGAGAAACTGCTCTGAATACAATTTTCCCCCCTCTCATTTTAGTAGCCAAAAGCTTTAAAAAAAGTCACACTTTATTTTTTCTAGACCTAACTATTTATACAACTTAAATAAATATTAATAATTCTGAGTGAAATGTTGTTGGCAAAGCACAAATGGAACAAATATTCATCATTTTGAGTGAAATGCTGCCAAGAACACAGAATCGGAGTGCAGACTGGTGGTGCTCAAACCTGTTTTTGGTGGTTACTCATCATGTAAGCCTGAACACATTATTTAAACATTCCTTGCCTTGGTTTCTTTAATTGTAAAACAAAGATGATAAAAACACCTCTACTTACATAATTGTTGAAAATGATAAATGAGTCATTATATGTGAAGCATGCAGGATAATGCCTTTCATGACAAGCTATGTAAGCATTTTAAATATTATATTGTGTCTTGCTAGAATGTTTCATACATGTAGACACATGCTGTAAATTCTAAAATAAAATTATCTAATGTGGTCATTTTACACTTCCGTGAAATCACAGTATAGCAATTCCTAATACAATAGGAAATACACAGATCAATAATAACAATTTTAGTATATGTTCTTCAAACAGATTACAGTAAACCCTTAAGCCTAAATTATAGCAAATCATACACTCTGCAGATCGAGATGCTGAGGGTAAGTAATGATTACAGACTTGCTTCTGTCACACAAATAGGTGACAAAAGATTAATTTTGGCCTCCAAATTCAAACTCTGTACTTCTTATTCTACTTGAAATATGTAAATGGAACTGCCATATTATTATTATTATTATTATTACTATTATTTTCCTATGACATATAATCCATGGTGATGAGTGTTTCTTTATTTTAAAACCAGATTCTTATAGTGAAATTTTAATACAAAATGTATGAAGAAGGGTAATGTTTCAGTTTATCAGAAATCAGCACTGAGAAGGGTTTAGCTGAATATATTCAAGGGAAATTAACTGAACATATTTTATTTTCCTACACATGTAGTGAAATAGAATATTTTTATTAACGAGTTTCACCACAGAAATCTGAAATGAATAGTGATCATAAATTGCTTAACTGCAATTATTACAATTTATGAACTCTGTATTGAGAGTAAAGAGGAAACAGAAAAAAAAATTATTCCACAAGATTGGGCCTAAAGTTAATAAAAATGTTTGTGGCTATTGCTTAAGATAAAAAATGTATCTATTAATCAATCATATAAGTGTCAGTAATACACTTCTGATACATACATATATACATGTGTATAACTCCCCTCTCATAGTGACTAAAGAAGTTTATTCTGTTTTATCTTTTGAGAGTAGCCATTAGCTTTGCATTATGAAAATATAAAAGAGTACATTTATAGTTTGATATAAGAACACACAGTAGGCATGGTTCTTTCAAAGGAGAAGTTCTACTGGTATTTCTTACCTCTGCATAAACAATCATATTGAACTATTTTCCGCTCTTTAATATTATGACATTAATACAGCCTCTACGGAGCTAAACTTGCCAAATGCACCTTGAGATAGAATAAAGGATGGTGAGGAGCTAGGGCATAAGTTAGTTCTTTGGAGATAAGAACCCAGCAAATACCATTCATCTGTATGGAAAGAATAGTCTCATTTGTAACACAAACATTGGGTTCACCACTTACTATTATCTGCACGTTTTGAATCTGTTTAAGAAGAAGTAACGATTCTAGGATCACACTTACATTTATACTGCTGATTTATCATGAATAAATGTCTAAGGTAGGAAAAAATACCATGCATTTTATACCCCAAAGTTTCTAATGCTGAGGGGTGTGGGATGCGGTGTGGGATACAGTGTGGAAAAATTAAAGAAAAAACGTATTACTTAACAGATGAAAAAAATTAGCTTTGTTTTTAAAAATTCTTAAAAATTGAAAAAAAAGCAGGGAAATGTGAGTAAGAAGGTTATTAGGCAAGTGTCAAAATATGTGACAGAAGTTAAATACTGCTTTCCTTAAAGAAAAGGAAGAAAAGTGTTTCTACTTTTGAGAGATAGGGTGTACAAAAGAGAAAAAGCCAAAGACCAGAGCAAATAAAAAAGTTAGCAAGATGGTAAAATCTTAGAAATCCAGAAACTCTTTATCCCAGTAAGGTAAAGGATGACTGTATCCCCCAGGAGAATGTAATAATCCTCTCTTTCACAACTAAGTTTAATGTTAATTTCAGACTGATCTCCTTTTCCTCATTTTCCACTCAGTGAATAAATTATACATTTTAGGCTTTCAGTCCTGCAGCACATGCAAAGTGGCTCTCCCTGATGGCAGAAATAACGAGGATTCTATGATGCAATATCCAAATCAGGTACTCTTGAAACCAAAAAGGGAATGATTAATAATCAGGCCAGGCAACAGACATAAACCAGGATCTTCCCAGTCAAACCTGAATCCTTGGTCATTCTTAATGAGAATTTTCCAGACTTCATCTTATTAGATTTCTAAGCAGTGCTGAACACTGTCGCCAACTTCTCTTGCAGCATTCCCCGCTCAGTCTAAATGTACTTCTCTCCTGCTTTTCCTTCGCTGTCCACTAAATTTCAGTCATCTTTGTAGGCTTCCCTATTACCTGTTCAGAATCCTCAAATATTAGTTTTAGGACCTCACCTCTTTTTCACTCCATGTGCCGGTGACCCTTTCACTCCCATTTCTTTAGTGGGAATCATATGGTTCCAGTTAAACACAAAAGGCTGTGCTTGTGGTCTAGAAATGTACTAAGGAAGAATCAAACATAAATATGTATGTGAACTGGCACTAGTGGATGATAGCTGATACCTCAGTTATATTACTAGGACATTCATAACAGTGCCCTACGAGTCATACTTGGCTCAGGCATATCCAAAGTCTCAGAATTCAACTTTCTGAGAGAACATGAAATATAATTCACAGACTTAGAATGAGCCAGGATTCAGCACTGGCTGTGTTTACTAAGTACTAACTAGAAGTAAGCATCTCTTTAGATGTGATAAGATGTACTAAAAGTTTGAAGGAAGCAATTAACTAGGTGTCTACTAACTGGAAAAGAAAAAAGCCACATTGAATTAGAACAAGTACTTACGCCCTTTACAGAACATTTCCGCTACAAGTCCCTGGCCCTGAATTTTCCCATAAACCAGGTTAATTGGACAGTATAGTTATATTGGCCAATCTTGGAAAACAGAAAAGAACATCTCTGAAGTCACTGATTTTTGAAGTGGGAGAAGATTAATTAAATACTACAAAACAAAAAAACACAAACTTTTGGGATGCATCTGGTTCCACTGACAAATATGTAATGTGTATACAACTTTTTGATGAATCCCGCACAACTTATTCATTTTCCCAGAAAACTTTTGTTGATTTTGCTGAACTTTGGTGTCTGTAGCCATTATATGGTTGTGCTTGATAAAATAATTCAGTTCTGACATGAATGTTCCTGATATATTCATTTACATTCGTGAATAAGGGAAAGCAAAGCAGCTAGGATAATGTCGGAACTTCTCTTCCCAGTGACAAAACTGTATGCTTAACAACTTATCATGAATCCTCATAAGCTGAAATACCAAGCGTTAGTTTTATTTTGTTTACAAAATGTTCTGATACCTGTCTTTTTTTTTAATCTTTCTTTTCTAAAAAAATGTAGTTCCATGTCAGTATATAAATATCAGCTTTATTATGATTCATTGCTGAACAATATGAGGGTTTCATTAATTAAATATTCTAATACTGATGAACATTGGGTTGTTTCTGGCCTCATCTATATATTTTTTTGGCCTTATCTGTATTTTTGACCAAGTTTTTTCTCTCAGTATAAAACTTACTGGTTCCTAATGACCAAAACAAGCAAAATCCATGTCTTTGTTGGTGTTATTAAATAATAATTTAACAAGCTGTCATGCTCCTATGTAATAATACTGATTTCCTAACACATAAGATAGTTCTGAAGTGAAGTTTTATCCTTGTGTAGACTATTTCACCATCAGCTCTTATTATGACTCAGATAACAAGCCTTGTTCAGGCAATGACTTAGTTCACAGAATGGAGGCAGAGAGGAGAAAGGGAAAGTGAGAACGTTGAGAGAAAAACAGAGGGAGAGAGATTTCTACCCATTTTTTTTAACAAGCTGATCAGTGTAGAAGCCTTTTAAAAAAAATTACAGCTTTCATTGTCTATTACTTAATTATTGTGTACCTGAGCCACCACTTAGCAGAATAAATTATACCTGGCACGGTTGTGATTACTTTGATACAATAAGGAAACTATTCCACATATTTAACAACTTAAGACTTAAAAAAATAACTGTGCTTTCTGCATCATCTCAAGTTAAATGATGCATCTGGAAATTCTAACACAGGGAACTCTCTCTTCTGTTCAAATACGGCTTGACTGATGTCACCCTGCCTCAAGTGTATTACTTAAAAAACAGAGTGCAAAGAGAACAGCTGTCAGGGTGAGAAGTCTAAACACATTTTTGCAAAGTAACCTAGTGCTGACAAAATGCATTTAATCACACTCAAGCTTCATGAAATGGAGTTCATTAAGTCAGGATTTTTAGTAATTATGGCTACGAAAAAACATTAGTTATGTCTAACTTATTGAATAAGGCAACCATACAAAGCTATCTAAAGAGATGAAAATATTTTAATAAACTGGGTTAATAAATGTTTCTTTCAGCATTTCCATTTTTTCCCCCAGAAGCTGAATTAGGAGAACCTTGACAACCCGTTTATTGCACTGCAGTCTGAAATTGTGAGAGAAGACGAGGAGCCTGGTGCTCTGAGCATTGACCTGTTTCTTTTTCTTTCCTGCTGAACTTAACAACCTCATTTGTTTTCATGGGAATTTTGTGTGACACCATGGAGATAATTGTGCCATAGCCTGAGATAAGACATTGAAATCTATACCCCTGAGAAGCAACTAGAATTCACTTAAGGGAATAAAAACTGATTTTCTGTATTAACATTCAATGGTTTCCTCAGTACAGTCCACGAAGTTCCTATCCTTTTACAGAATAATTAACTCCTACCAAGATATCTCCCAACCAATAGTGAAATCTGTCAAGAGAAAATACAATTAACAATCACAACACTGAGTGTATGGAAAGGCATCCAGTAAATATCAAGATAAATATATTCTGCAAGGTAGCAACACAAAGCTTTATTTGATAATTGCATTTATACTGTAAAATAAAGGCAATTATATTTTACAGAAACGAATTTAACATCATCAGGCAGCATTTTCAACATTTTGACTTCTCTGGAGATTACCCTTTCACAAATATGGAATGTTGCATTTTAAATTTATCTGACATGTGTATTGGCTCTAAGTCTCTGATAAGGAGAATTTTTTATGAAATAGAACTTTCTTCCCATTCTATATTTTCCTTGTTGAATGCATTCAAGTAATGCAGTAAAACACCTTTAACATTAATTAACATTAATGTTAATTAAAGTTAATGATCCAAGCCATAAAAGGCTCTTCTTTTCTCATTGTGTCCCTGAGGTCTCAGTGAATGTTATTAGCAACCATTTCATTTTAGTGAATATAACTATAACCGAGTTATTTCCCATCCAGTTGTTTTATGGCTGACATATGTGGTGACATATTTTGACATGTCACTCAGAAGCATTTCCTCTTTAGTGTTTATAGATGCTTAAGCAAACAAAAACATAATAAACAAAGCCAGCTCTTTCAATGTAAGCCGCTTTTAATTATTTGACATCCCTTACACTCTCATATGCAGAAATCGCTGCACTGTTACCAGGAGACACCCTGCAAATAAATCATTCCTCTTCATTCTCAAGAAACTATCTTTATGTCTCTGAAGAAAGACATACATTGCGTTTTTCACATCCAGGGAGCAGGTTCAGATCTTAGCTAAGGTACTCTCTTGGGTATGGCAGATTTCTCCTTTTGCCCTCTTCATCCCTGTGTTCTGAAGCATATTCCAAAATTTTAAAGGTTCCCTTTTCCATCTTCCCAAAGAAGCTAAAGGTCTTCATGTAACCACATTCCAAAGGACTCTTGTCTGACATGTTGAAGTTTCTGAGGTATACAGATTACTTTGTAGCCTTTGCTAACCATCACAAATTTAAAACAGTTTCTGAGAAACATGCAATCTCCAAATGAAAAAGATAGGAAGGAGGGAACAAAGAAGGAAAAGGAAGAAAGTTAAGGCATAAAGAGAAAGAAAGTGGAGATGGAGTATGAAGGAGAGAGTAAACACAGAGGACAGGAGACAGATGACCAAAAAGATGAGGGAGTATCTGGATGTGAGAAAAGACCTACCCCCAAACCGACACACAGGGAAATAAAACATAAGTTTTCAGACTTTAAAACCAAATGAGTTGGATTCACATCTGAGTTCCATGACTCTATGACAAAAACACAGTGAGAATGTATTTAACTTCCTCAAACTTCATCTTTCTAAATTTACAAAGAGAGGGACAGTACTACATTAAGATAAGCATTATTTGAGACCCATTGATATGCATAGTCTCTGTGCTCAAGAGGAAGGAACTAGTTCACATATCTTTGTGCCAAAAGCATAGATATTTGTTGACTGTTGAAAAATTTACAGACACAGGTTCATTTCAATTTACTTTAGACACACATAGCAAAATTTTTCCAGGCACCCGTACAATACACTATTAGATGCTGGGAGCCGCACCGGCCTTGCTGGATGATAGTCACAGCGAGGAGATGGCGGTATTTGCACAGCTCCTGCCATGAGAAGCAAAACTGGTATCTCCTTCTGCTACTACTGGCTCATGTTGGAAATGAGGCGACTGGTATTGACCAGGCCTCACAATATTCCAGATCAGACCGATATTTCCCACACAGATTCCTCATAAGGAAGAACATATTCCTGCCTTTTCAAAAGAGGTTTCAGATGAAAACATTGTGGATGATTGTCAAAAGGCTCTTCCTAGGGGCCTTGCAGATCTAAGACTTACATAATAAAGGGAGTTAAGAACACAGGAGTTACAATTGAGCCTGGCCCTGCAACAAAGAGCCTAATTTAGAGTTAAGGACAGATATCCACACCCACCCAATTGTTTCTGCTTGGAGTACCAACCCCCAAGGCATTTGTGATCAGTATTCCAAGTGACTTATTCTGGCCTTGAATATGCTGATTGCACCCTGTGAAGGAACCTATTGAGGAACTTCTTCTTTTGTGATTATGGGAGCAAACATTGTGTTTCCTGAAAGACTTGTTTTTCTTAATACTTCTCCTGAAACAAACAAGCTATTGACCCCCTGCTCACAAAGAAATAACTTCACCCTTTTTATGCTAAAAACATTGTCTTCTATGCTAAAGATACCTTTCTTCCCCATAGGATAAGCATCTAAATCCCCTACCTTAATCACTATTGATAAGGTTATGCATGAGTCATCTACAAATCTATGGTCTGGGAAATTCTTACATATCAAAGAAGTTTGTCATCAGAAATCATTGTCTAAGGCAAATGCCACTTCTGTGCCATCCCCTACACACTTAATGATAAAATAAAGTTGAGCCCCAGTCAGAGCGGAGATGCCTGCCTGGTGACCAGAAAGACTCTCGGGCCTCTCTCACCCCTCCCTCACCGACACCGTCCATCCTTCAGGGACCCCTGGACCCAGCCGGAGTCGGCCTCTGACAATTAGAGAAGTAGGAAAGATGGATAATTTGCCAGGGGATATTTAAAGTTTCTAATGCACTCTTCTATTTGCCCTATAATCTCCTATCTTCATTTAACCCGACACTTCTTCACCTAAGTGATAGATCAGATCACCCATGATCTGAGGATCATGCTATCATTGTATTTTGTTCCTCTGTTGTACACTATCTTCTTTACAGAATATTATAGAATGCGGTTTCCTAGGTTTGACTATCTTCCTCAACATTTAATATATTGAGAGTTCATCTTAAATACTGGGACATAAATACTGTTTCTGAAACTTTCAGTTTTAGAAAAGTTATAGTTCACCAAAATAAAATAAACCACATGTAGATGTAACCCATATGTTTAGCTGGCAGGCTCAGTCCCTGTAGAGATTTGGGAGTCCTTCCTTTTCAAACAGGTTCCAAATCCCTCTTAAAGATATTAAGTCCAACATGTACGGTTCCTTATATTTTCCCGTTATTTTGGACCAGGAATCATTATTTGGGCTCTTTATCCTCTAATTTAACAGCTATGTCATAACATTCAGATCTCCATAGTTTTTAAAAAATACATTTCTCATTGAAAACTTTTTAGTTTAATGGACTTTGGTAGGAGTTCAGAATATAATACTTCCAAACATGCCACTTTGGCATACTGATTATTTTGAATTGAAGATACTTTGAAAACAGATAGTATGAGAAAGGCACTCTGGGTCTCCTGTTTTCCTGAAAGGAAATAAATCTCCCACACATGAAAGATATGCTCTCTGTACCAGGAAGGTGGGAAGTATTCTTATCATCAGAGACAGAGAACTGAGCACCAAAAAGGCAATATAAATAAACCTTGTTATTTCTTTCTCATTTTACTAAATCTGCCCAAACCTCTCTATTTTATCAATTCTTCATAAAATTATTGTTTCTTTGTTTAAAACATATAAATGTTTCCTGTTTTGGTCACTCCTTGACTTTCATATCTTTGTGGGGCTCATATGTGTATATATGTGGGGCTCATATTTATATATATATGTATATTTTATATATATATATAAAAAATTAAATTTGATTTTCTCTTTTTCATCTCTGCATTGGGGAGTGGGGGTGCCTTAGCCAAGAACCTTGAAAAGCACAGGGAAAATTATTTTCTTCTTCTGCATTTGGCTTACAATTTTTAGATTTGCCCAAAGAGTGTAACTATTTCATAGTACATAATCTTTAATTCTCCTTTTGAGTCCTTATACTTCTCTTACATTCCTGTTTTATCTCCATTGCCTCCTTCCGTGACCAGCACTATGAACTTCATATATGCTCAAGATAGCAGAGAAAACAGATTATTTTCCATAAGCCATTCTGTACCACAAATTTAACATATTTAAAAACTGTCCAAGACTTCCTAACAAAAACATGATATATACATACACACCTGTGAAAAGAAAAAGAAACCTGGATAGCTGTGATGCATAGCATAGATGTAATGTGGTATAGTCATTAAATGTTAGCTAATTTTAGAAAAGACCATTTATTATTGAAATGGTGAGAAAAAGACTCACAGGACATCCCTGGCCCATACCCACTCCAGCTCCAGCCATCCTGACAAAGTGGACTTGGCACAAAACTCCTTGGAACCCACCCAAACCACACCCAAATCACAGCCACCAAGGTGGCCATGGTGCAGTGTGCCCCAGGAACCCACCACCTGCCCATATCTGTGACTGCTGTAGGTCTGATAAAGATGGTCCCACATACCAGACTCGGGACCCACCCATACCAACTTCATTCAACCCACCAACACGGCTCTAGTAAGGTGCAACCTAGGACCCCAACTGTACCTGCTCCAGCCCCAGATGGCCTGCCAGATCTGCCAGGCACGTGCAGTCTGAGCAGGGTATATTCCTAGAAGAAGCAACTTCTTCAAGACCAGGAAAGGCAGTTGTTCCACCACATTCATAGAAATAAACAGAGAAAGTCAAGCAAATTATGGAGACAGACGAATATATTCCAAATAAAAGGACAAGATAAAACCCCAAGAAAGGACCATAATAAAATGGAAGTAAGTATTATACCTGATAAATATTTCAAATAATGGTCTTAAAGATGCTCACTGAATTTGGAAAAAGAATGGAGGAACATGCTAAAAACTTCAAAAAAGAGAAAATGTAAAAAAGAATCAGAGCTGATGAATACAAAAACTGAAATGAAAAATACACGAGGGAATCAAAAGTAGATTAGATGATGCAGAAGAGCAGAACAATGATCTGGAAGACAGAAGAGTGGAAATCCTGCAACAGAAGTGTAAAAAGAATGTTAAGTTTTTAATTGAGGACAATTTAAGGGGCCTTTGTGATAGTATCAAGCATATTTAACTTTTGCATGATATGAGTCCCAGAAGAAGAGAAAAAGAGGAAGAAAACTTATTTAAGATATAATAGCTAAAAATGTCTTTAATGTGAGTAAGAAAACAGACATCCAGGTCTATAAACCTCAGAGAGCACCAAAGAAGATAAATTCAAAGAATCCACACCAGGACACATTATAATTAAAATGACAAAAGTTAAATATAAAGCGAGAATCTTAAAGGCAGAAAGGCAAAAACACATAAAAGGGAAACTCCACAATGCTATTAGATTTTTGCCCAAACTCTGCAGGTCAGAAGAAGTTGTAGGATATATTTAAAGTGCTGAAAAGGAAAAACTTGCAACTAAGAATACTCTACCCAACAAGGTTATCTTTCAGAATTGAAGAAAAGATAAGAGCTTCTTAAATAAGCAATCACTAAAGGAGCTCATCACCATATCAGCCATAGTTAAAGCATCCTCTTTAAGTGGGAGAAAACAGCTATAACTAGAAATAAAAAATATGTGAAAGAAAAAAAAAACTCACTGTGAAGGTTAATCAATATTAGAGGCAGTAGATTGGTCACATAAAATATAGTATGAGGGTTAAAAGGCAAAAATAGTAAAGTCAACTGTAACTACAATAAGTAATTAAGGGACACACAAAATAAAAAGATGTAAAATATCATGTCAAAAACATAAAACCAATATGAAGAGATATATGCCCCTCTATGTTGATTTCAGCATCCTTTACAATAACTAGGATAATGAAGCAATTGTCCATGGATAAATTAATGGATAAAGAAGATATAGTGTAACCACACACACAAACACACACCACAGTGATATTACTCAACCATAAAAGAGAATGAAATTATCCATTTGCAACAACATGGATAGACCTAGAAGTATTATGAAAGTCAGAGAAGACAAATACTATTTGATTTCACTCATATGCAGAATCTAAAAAAAATAAATGAATAAACAAAACAGAAACATACTCTGTTTGATTCAGAAAACAAACTATTGGTTACCATAGGGCAGAATGGCTGGGAACAAGTAAAAAAGGTGAAGGGAATTAAGAAATAAATTTCAGTTATAAAGTAAGCAAGTTACAGGAATGTAATATACAGCATAGGAAATAGAGTCAATAATATAATAAACACTTTTACAGTGGCAGATGGTAACTAGATTTATCATGAGGATCATTTCATGATGTATAAAAATATTGAATTACTATGATATATACCTGAAACTAACAGTTATGCTTGAATAAGAAATAAAATGAAAAGCTGATCAGTATAGCTTCTTAAGGAGATAGAGATAAATATTTTTTAACAGTGGGACTTCAACTTTCTATGAGAGTCTGTCTCATAGAAAAATATGTATGTGTATATATATTATATATAATTTGCATGTGTATATACATATATATGTACACACACAGGCTTTTCTTGCCTCTTGAATTCTAATGTTTATCTTAAAGCATTAAGTAGGCATTATCACACTTCCCACAGCTGAAATTCCTTAAACTTGCTTAATGGCTTCACAGTCAAAGCAATTATCTCTATCACTGCCTAACTGGGCAGTGTGTTCTCCAGAGCAAAATTAATAGATATCATTTAATGGTCAGAGCTGTTTGTGACCTTCCCATGACTCCAGGACACTGACACTGTTGGTTCAATCTACCGCACTCACATAAAAAGCTGCTGCTAACTGCTTGGATTTAGCATCAATTTGACAACAGAAGGTCTTTCCCAGCAGGGTCAGCACACTTGGCATGGTGTGGTGCAACGGCCATAAGAACTGTTGATACTATAAAAATGCAACTCAGGACACTGATGTTAAAAACAAAAACGTGTAGAGCAGCTTTCTCTCGAGAAACATAGTATATATACTGTCACTGCACCTATGTATTTTTAAGCCCAAATCAATAAACTAGGAAATAAACAGAAGAATGAACTATGAAAGCAGCGTAATTTAAGAATGTACTGAAGCAAATCAGATTACAAAAATACAATAGTTTACCCTTGATGCTTCTTGTAGCTAAAAATTTTAAATGTACTTGTTACCAGAAGTAAGAACATTTCCATATATAAAAAGTAAGTAAAAGTGTATATAGCTTCTTGAAGGTTTTACTTTTCGGTGAACATACATGATAACAATATTAAACTGAAAAAAAATGTGGTGGCAGAAATATGTTTACTCATAACACTGTGTAAGAACAAAGACGCAGGATTAGGAAAAAACTTAGCTACGTATTTTTTCATTAGGGTCCTGAGAGGTATTTGATATACTGGAAGTCCTTGTGCAACTTTCCCATACAGCACTGTAGTGAGCTGAACCCTCTGAGAAAAGATGTACTATAAAGTTTGGTTAAATACGATTATATTTCAAATATGAATCACATTTTCTTTTTAAATAAATTTTTAAATAGAAAAATCAAATCTAATGCTTTAGCCTTTTATGAATTTTTAAAAGTTATCTTCCTATGAAACATGCCCTATAATGTAGCGATGAATTTGTCTTGCATCTATTAGTAATATAGACATTTTTAGATAACCAGAAAATATCCTTTGACCTGGACTATAAGTGAATAAATTGCAAGCATTAATACCAGCAACCCTAAAAACAGCTACAAAATAATATAATCAGTCAACGATAAAAATATTTTAAAATTTACTTTGGTAATAAAGAGTCAGGACAATATGTATTTACTAATGTCATAAATTCCCACAATGGAAAGGGGCTCTAAAATAGATCAATAGACATATTAAAATGGGATTCTTGCTAGCCCTTTCTATAAATGAACATACACTGTTGAATAACAAAACTATCTAAACCCACTAATATCTGAATTCTAATGGAAGTTATGGATTTAAGTTTACGAAAGTTATTGTAAAAATATTAAGTCTAGGAAGAACTGAGTGCAAATATCATGAACAAAACCTTGGTTTTCCTAGGCCTTTATAAATTGAATCCCAATGTTGAACCCTAACTATTTTCTCATTTCTTTCTAACTTTATTTTATTAAGTTTCCCCCAGATTCTTCTGTTTGGTGAAAATGAAGGCTTTAAAATTGCTGATCTGAAGATGAAACTGCCAGAAGCAATTTTGTTAATGGATCTTTTAAAAGTGGTTTAGTAAAAAATCCCAGAAAACAAGAAAACAAAAAACAAACAAAAATCTCAACATGTTTATGCACTTTATCTTCTAACTAAATATAATTTCAAATAAACAAATATTATTAATATAACTGAAATTTTGGAACAAATAACAAAACATAATCCCCTCTTGTAGGGAGTCATAGCATTAACATTTGCATTTCTCTCTCTTGAAAAAGGGCAAATAAAATAAAGTCAGTAAATATAAAAAGAATTTTCTGACTATCCCTTGATTGCCCTTGTTGATGTGAACTTCAAAGTATCCATTCATTGTCTGAACAATGGAGTATCAGTAATATTAGCTCTTTGAGAAGAGTTTTAGCATCTTCAAAGATATCTTTTTATTTTTATGACAATCAAACAAGCTTATAAATTTTTCATCAGAGGATCAAGTGTCAGGTAGCCTAATTGATTTACCGGTCTCCTAAAATAAATAATTGCTCAGAAATTATCATTTTTGCATCTCTACCATAACCTTATAAATGTCATTTAGACAATGAAACAGAAAATCCATTACTGTATATTTAGTTGGCAGCTCTGAATGCTGTATAATATATTTTTAAATATCTATTTGATTGAATTAGTATTGCTATGTCCCAGTCCATTGGAATTACATTTAAAGTTACGATGGATGGTGTGCTCTCATACAAAGTCACTTTTCATTGTAAAACCATAATGATTATAATCAAAATCAATTTCAAGGGCTCCAAGCCCTTTAGGACTACCACACTGGCCAAAATAATGGAAAATTAAAATGATTTAAAATCCATTTTAGCCCTGTGTATCTTAAATATTATACTTTATCACATTATGTAAATTACATATATTTGCAACATAGTCTAGTTTAACAGCCTCTTATGTCCTCATGCAAGTGATAAGGGTGACATACTATCCACTTTGTAATGAGTGCATAAAATGGTAATTTTGTAGGCAAACATTCCCATCTCTCTGGCAGATGGCTTAAAAGGCTGTTCAAGAACCCTTTCAAAGCAAGTTGAAATAGTCTAATAATGAATAAATAGCAGATGTTGTCATTGTAAATTTCAGAATACACAAAATACTCACTCAGGCAGATTCTTCTGAAAGCAAACTGGAGTCAAATTTGTACCAATATATTTATTTTCAATTTAACTTTCTCGTTACTTCAGATGGATCAGAACTATCAACCACTGTCAGAGTTATTATAGAGGATGTCCTTAAATGACCTACTAATGATATTTATGTATTCTGACTATAATCAGACAAGAATATGCGGTAATTGTTTTAATACATACACACATATATATATTTTTAGTAGAAAATGTGTTGTGTACTAAAAATATACCTAAAATTCTGCCTTAAATTTAACCCTTCCATTATCTAAAAGTTCAGTTTTAGATAACAAGTTTTTACATTTACTGTCAGCAATATCTTTTTCAATAAATGGATAGACAATATGCATGAATTACAGAAATAATTTATCTCCATACTTTTATTCAGAAATAAATAGATTACTTACTGAGATTATGTGAATTTGGGCCTTTGGATTTATTTTATCTGTTTATTTTTGGTTTGGGTTGACTACCTATTTTTATGACTTTTCATGTCCTTTAATCCTCTAGAGAGGCAGTGGGCTGGCTCACAGTCAGTTAAGTGTCCAACTCTTGATTTCAGTTCAGGTCATGATCTCACAGTTTGGGGTCCAGCCCCACATCTGGCTTTGTGCTGAGTGTGGAGCCAGCTTGGTCTCTCTCCCTCTCTGTCCCTTCCCTTCTTACTCTCTCTAAATAAACATTTAAAATAAAAGTTACTAACAGAGAGGGAGGGAGGCAAAGCATAAGACACTCTTATGTCTGAAGGTGGATGGGGGTGGGGGAAAGGGGAAAGTGGGTGATGGGCACTGAGAAGGGCACTGTTGGGATGAGCACTGGGTGTTGTATGGAAACCAATTTTATAATAAATTATATTTAAAAAAATAAAATGAAACCTACCAATGGACTTCATTCATTTTTAGTTTATCTCAAGGCTCTGAAATTTTTAACACAGTTCAGATTTGACAAATTTTGGAAATTTGGGGTAGGCAGACTATTGCTTGGTATATAACATGACAGATGAAAAATGTTACAAAAACTTTAATGTAAAATAAGTCAGATGGAGAAAGACAAAAACCATATTATTTCACTTATATGTGTGATCTAAAAAACAAAACAAACAAACAAAAAGCCAGACTCTTAAATACAGTGAACTGGTGGTTGCCAGAGAGGAGGCGAATGGTGGGATGTGTGAAACAGATAAAGGGGATTAAGAGGTGCAAACATCTCATCACAGAGATGAAAGATGAAAGGTATAGCATAGGGAATATAATCAATAATATTGTAATAATGTTGTATGTTGACAGATGGTGACTATACTTATTGTGGAGAGTACCAAGTAATATATAGAACTGCTTAACAATATGGTGTACACCTGAAACTAATGTAACACTGCATGTTAATTACAATTCAATAAATAATAAATAAAAATTAAAAACTTAAGTTTGGCAGAAATTATTTTAAGAATTACATAATCACATACTATATGTTGGACAAGCAAAACAGCAATGCTTTTAAGAATATTTGAAAGGCATTTATGAGAAAATGGACTATAATTTGGATTAAGTGTAATTTGTAATGATAAACCTTAAAGAATTCTCTACTTTAGTTGAGATCTTTATGCTTAAATCAAAATTAAATTTCAATCACTGTATGAGTTTACATTGTTAATTCACTGGGTCGTAGATGGAGTTATGGCGGTATTAAAATGAATCCCATGTGGTTTTGTCAATGGTATTAAAAACAAGACTTCCAGCTGGAACAATTCTTCCTTTTGTGCTGACCCTGAAAATATAGATGCTATTTTGTGGTACTTAAAATCCCAAACTCACTTTTCTACAAAAGTAAAAGTTTTCTTTGATTCTTTCTGGTTTTATTAAGTGATTTTTCAATATTCATTATAAAATTTAAAGAGATATCAGTGATATTTACTTACTGTATAACTCAGCCTACTTAAAAATATTTAGATGGAAAGCACAGTGTAGGTAAATATTGTATTTATCAAGTTGTTATGATGAAATTTATATTAAAAGTACTTCAGTATACATAGTACACATATTATTTAATATCTACATTGCAGACTAAGTTTGATATGAAGTATTCTAATTGTAAATCTGTACTCTGCTTGTGGTCAGTTGGGTTTTGATATACCATGGATGAACACACCAGAGGTAGTTGTTTAAACACTTCAAATACAATTGTCAAAACCTATACCAAGACATTTCCTAAATTACGTAAGTGAAGCCAGAATTATTTCCTAAATGTGTTTGACCAGTCAGGCCACAGATACCGACTGCTTACCAAAGCCAAGCTGCCACTTTCACAGCATCCACTGCGTGTGAAAATAAGGATGTGCAGACAGGTACTTTGTACTCTATTCCTTTCTATTTTGGTATGAACTCTTGACTTATTTCACGAGTGGAGCATGAGAGGAATTATTATGTACCTTTTCTGTGCCGGAGGTACATTTCAAAAGTACTTTCATAGTCTCTGACGTTTCCTTTTCCTTTAATTTCTGGATATAAAAAGTAGATGCACATTCTCTAACTCTTTTCTCCTTTAACTTGCAGGCATAGACAAGAAGATGATCTTAGAAGAGGACAAACTACAAAATTTAACAAGCAAGGAGGTGCCTCAATAGAGACTGCATGGGCCCGCCTTCATTGTATGAACAAGGCATCTGAATCATGCCAGCCAGCAGTCAAATACCTTCAGAAAATCATATGAGAATTAATATCCCATTGCATCTGTATTCCCCCAGGGGTCTTCTTCCTGAGACTTCTCTATGTGTACTCTAATGTAATCTGTAGAGAGCAAAATACTTTCCATCTTGGAAGAATGCATTTTACCGAAGACTTCTCTAGGTGTCTAACCTTGGAGAATGGGACTTTAAAAAGAAAAATAATATTTTGGGGCGCCTGGGTGGCTTAGTCGGTTGGACGTCCGACTTTCGCTTAGGTCATGATCTCACGGTTCGTGGGTTCGGGCCCCGCATCGGGCTCTGTGCTGACTGCCAGCTCAGAGCCTGGAGTCAGCTTCAGTCTGTGACTCCCTCTCTCTTTGACCCTCCCCTGCTCACGCTGTCTCTCTCTCTCTCTCCTAGAAATAAATAAAACATTAAAAAAAATTTAAAAAGAAAAATATTTTTTTATATTGCATGCATATACATGTTTAAACATACAAAAGAACTGGGTCCAAAGACTGGATTTCATTTAAATATTATATCGGGTATGGGGCACCTGGGTGGCTCAGTGGGTTAAGCGGCCAACTTCAGCTAAGGTCATGATCTTGCAGTTCCTGACTTTGAGTCCCGTATGGGGCCCTCTGCTGACAGCTCAGAGCCTGCACCCTGCTTCAGATTCTGTGTCTCCCTCTCTCTTCCCCTTCTCCCCCAACCTTGTACTCTGTCTCTCTCTCTCAAAAATAAATAAACATTAAAAAATTTTAAATATTACACCAGGTAACAAATTATTAAGAAATGGATATGTAGCTTTCATGTATATCTTTACAGAGTAGGTTACTGACATATATTCAAACTATATAACAACGACTGAAGAATTTAGTTAATTTCAAAGCAAAATTTTGTAAATTTAAGTATGAACAAAAATTCTATTTCAGTATGATTTGAAGTTTAAAAAGTAGCCGCCATGTTAGAACACTTTATTTTTAGTGTTTTTTTTTAATTTCAAAATATATTAATAATTTCCCACATTTTACATAAATTGCTTGTACTGCAGTTTCTAGAGTTGCAGAATTGTACTTGGTAATGCTAAAAATGAAATCTTGGCTCTCAGCTTTTGATGCTCCTTTTCAGAAGTTTTAAACTCTGATAGTTTTTAATCACTTTTTAGTAAATAGTGTTTGGTAAATGCTTTATAAAACATGCAAACAGAAGAGAATATGGAAAGGGCTTTAGTAATATAGTGATTCTTTTTTCACTAAAATATTTCTCTTCTGAGATAAAGAGTGGAGGAAAAGTCATAATAGTCTAATTATCCAAACCAATTTTCTCAATACCCTTCATTAATCTTTGATAAATGTATCCTAATAGCCTTAAAAACAATTATTTATCCAGAGTGACAGAGATTTCAGTTAATTATTCTTTAGATCTCTTTATATCTTTGCTTTCCCTTCCTTTCAGAAATTTCTTCATTACTAAGACAAACAAAAAGCAGAAACCTCACTCAGGGCAACAAAAGGTAGAAAGCAGAACTAGTGGATTTGCAAGTAATCAATATGGGTGTTTACATTTAGATTGTTCTTTAACCTTTCACATTAGAGAACTAAACAAGCCTTAATTTATGGAGGAAGCTAAAATTAAAATGGTTTAGAGTTTGTTACAGCTCAATATTAGACCTTCAGTGCATTGAAGTCTTTTTAAAAGGGTTAAGGGTCACCAAAAGAGATCATTTGTTTTGGATCACCAATCCTGAAAGGATTAAGGAAAAAGAGATAAGAGACAAGGGGACAAAAAAAAAAAGAATGATAGAATGCACTTCTCCTACATGTAATGAATATTTGGTTATTTTCTGAATATTAGTCTTTGAAAGAGGATGCAAATTATACAGAAGGAAGTTTTTCCCCAAATAATCTTTCATCTAAAATGCCATATAGAATTAGCAATTCTAAATGGAAATTTGTAACATGAGAAATACCCAAAAATATGGTTTTCTCAACAAAATATACTTTTGACTTAGGTAAGGGAAATTACTGTATCCAGTCTATGCAAAATCAGTTAAATAGCAAACATTATCTGTCACTAAACTTTACCAGCCAGGAAACTAGAGAAATGATAATTTCTGTCTAGCACTTCCTTGATCCTCACTTACTATGATCTCCTTGAGAGGGCAAGAAATAAATTCATCACTTTTTTCCAATCCTTTTTCTGGGTCAAATTCCTTTTAAGGCAAGGAGTTCAGTAACTTAATCTAGGTATCAAAAGGTACAAACTAAATCTTCAGAAATCTGTGTTATGATTATAAGGATTCTTTTTGTCCCATTTCTAGTAGTTTAAAATGCTGTTTGTGTGACATACTGGCACCAAGTATAACATGGCAGAAGGCCACTGCATTACTCTTTTATAAATTACAATTTCTCAAATGCAGCAAAAAATATGTACCAAATCAGCAACAATCAATAACACTTGCTTTCTGTAGAAGAATCATGTGGATGGAATCATCTTTGTAAACAGTGTCATCATGAAATGAC
Source organism: Hyaena hyaena (assembly GCF_003009895.1). Classification (NCBI taxonomy): domain Eukaryota; kingdom Metazoa; phylum Chordata; class Mammalia; order Carnivora; family Hyaenidae; genus Hyaena; species Hyaena hyaena. Next base: position 717,201 of record NW_024081506.1, read on the forward strand.
CTTGAAGTGCACTGCAGGCCCATGATACCAAGATACTTTTTGATGTTCCAAGTTGTACCTCTGAGTGAGCTAAATATTTGCTGATGAAGTTCAGAATTCATTGTTTCATAGACAGTGTGAATACTGTATCTTTCACTCCATTAGTGACTGCCAGATTCATTTTTGATTTGACATTCTCTATCTAATTTGACACCAAATAGCTAATCTCTTTACCCTTTAAATTTCTGATGTGTCATATTGCATTACATTTCTTCTGTCACCTTCTATCACTGTATATTTTGTCACATAGAAAAGCCAATGTGATTTGACATAACACAAGAAGATGGGATCCAAGAGATTTAAAGCAATGCTAGTCAGTGGAGCAGAAATGTGACACATTGCTTCAAATGTGCAAATACTCATTTTTTGAAGAGTAGATATCTGCTAAAAGCAGGTATATAGGGTAATCCATAATAGTTTCTAGAAAGATATAGATTTTACCTTTTAGTGGCAAATTTAAAAACCTGTGCTGCCCTATATAAATAACAGAAAAATTGATTCAAAGTGACAATGGCCAGAGAAAAATTAGTTTGATTCTACTCTATTTTGTGTGGTAAGCATTCTCCTAAGCTCACTAAATAACCCATTGAAACACCTCTCAAAGTTTCATCATTTTAGTTTTAGACCAAATCACAAATAAACTGCATAAGTTTATGTCAAAACATACATTATCTGTGTATTTTAATACCTAAAATAATAATTAGAAACACAACGCACAGAAAAGAAACACATTTCCATACTGCTTAAGTAAACTTCTTAGCCCATTTTCCTCCAACATTTTTTAAACAGTATGTAGTTTTGAAACAATAAAATAACTCATGCTATTTTCCAAAGAAAATTACAAAAGAAAATATGTTACTGAATTTCATTTGAAATTAAAGACAATAAAGCTTATACCAGCTTTGCCTTTTTAAAATACTAATGAAATAAAAACTATTCCCTGGGTCCTAAATGTTAGTCATGGACTACAAATTTAAATTTCATGGTATTCCACTGAAAAGTTTTTTTTTTTTTAAATAATGAATCTGATATGGGGCACAAGACTATGTACTTTTTAAGTTTTCCCAAATGCATCCAAGAAGCTATTTCAGGGTATCATTCCTACAAAACAAAAATGATCAGGCTTTGTCTATATTTCATTCCCTGAAGCAATCTTCCCTAAATACCAACAAACCCCCATTTCAACTGATTTCAAACAAGAAAGATTTGTTCAATATAATGAGACTAATTATATACCATACATGTTACTAGTTTAGGACTTTGTGTCCTTCCTAACTGGTTTCTCTGTTTTTAATGCTTGAATCCCTGCTTCAGAAGCATCAGCATTTCCCCTCTCCCTTGAAGGACCCTGGGCTGTGTGCTCTGCAGCTGGCTACAGAGGAACACTGCTATGCTGGCTGCTTATGCGAATGAACTCAGGCTAGAAAAATAGCAGACTGATGAATTCTATGATCATCAATGCCCAGCTCACTTACTGCCCTGCTACGGTAGTGTGGGAACCATTCTGAGTCCACTAGTCGAGAAAACTCCTGGTGAGGTTAAAGCAAATTTGCGCGGTCTCTGGCCAATCAGATGATGACCAATATCCACCCCCACTCAATTATTTCTGCTTGAGCGCTGACCCCTAAGGTACCTTGTTGATCAATATTGGGAGTGACTTGTCCACTTATTCTGGCCCTGGTATGATGATTGTACCTTGTGAAGGAACTTACTGTGGGAACTTCTTCTTTCGATTATGGGAACAGACATCGTGTCTCCAGCAGGTCCTGTTTCCCTCCATACTTTCCCTTGAACTATGAGCAGGCTAATGACCCTTACTCATAAAAGATTGACCTTTACATTAGCAACCCTGTTTCTACTGTTGTGTTAGTCCAAGATGTTCATACAGCTCAACATGTAAATCAGCTAACCAAAAATCTCTCTCATGCCCTAGCTATTCAAGAAATCATAAAACTAGACACAAAGGTAAATAAATGCACTCGAAGAGGCTATTCTATGTATTGGAAATGAGCTAAATTCTTTAAAGGTACAGTTGGCTCTCCGGTGCCATAAAGAATATAACTGGACAATCACGTCTTGCCTGGGGACAAAGAGCCTAACTCAGAGAGAGGGAACAGATAAGAGCAGAACATAAGTTACTACATACACCTTTGCTAACTGGTGATGTATAGCCGCCACTTCCCTAAGGCCTACATTCCACAAACACCTTCCCTTACGCTGGCAGCTGTGATGAGGATGGATAAGAGCATCTACAAACCTATGACTCAATCTTAGTGTTACTAAAATGTGAACACCCTGTTATTTTCCATTTTCTGATGCCATGTTAACATTTGACCTATAAATAAAGACACCAAAAAAATAAAAACAGAGATGCCTGCCTGGTGATCGGAAGGAATCTCGGGGCTCTCTCACTCTCTCTCTCTTGCAGACACCGTCTATCCTTCTTCAGGGACCCCTAGACCTGCTGGAGCCAGCTTCCGGCATGGTAGGGCAGTCTAAGATAATCTCTTTACTTTGGTTTGCATCTTTATGTCCAGGCTACCAGTGACCTCTGTTTTCATATCATGAATCCCAGGCTTTGTCTCTCAACCTCAACTCCTCCCCATTATCTATACCCAGGTCACTCACTCACAGAGGGACCGCTTCAGCCAATTCCAGTTCCTGATTTCCACCCTGCCTGCTCCGTTTCCATCACCTGTCATCTGGAGCATGATCAACTACAATTGCCATATAAAAATTGAAAACGCTTATCTCTATATAATTAAAGTGTATTTTATTTTAATTGCTAAATATGAGAGTACATCTTATTAATAAAGGGCAAATAATAAAGTTACTTTCATCAACAGTACAAAATATACTATTAAAGAGAAAGTAGAAGCTTGTAACTATTAGTCCAGACCGACATTTTATTTTGGTCATCAGAGGTATGACACATGATATTCTATTAGCAGGACTAAATGTAATCTTCCCAGAGGAACCAATTTTCTACTGGGAACTTATTAGGTTCATCAATAGCATGACTTCAAAAAAACCTTTTCAAAATACTTAAGTGCTTTCACAGTACCACCAAATGTGAGTAAGTTGATATATACTTTTCCCCCAAGCTATTTTATTTTGGAAAAGAATGAAAACTTCCAAGAAAAAAACTCCTTGAGCTTACAAAAAAAAAAAAATAATAATCTTCATTCAACGTAGGAATCTATGTACATATACCTGGTATTAATTCAAAGTTTTTCTCCAAATGAGAAGTCAACAACATTGTGAATATATGGAGAAAAGCTAAGATTTTTTTAAATAGCTCACACAATGTAATTATTTTTTATTATACTTAAGAAGAAATTAAACTTTTTAATTAGAAAGTTACATTGTAATTTGAATCTTAGCAACTGTTCATAAAATAGCCACTGGCATTGTCATTAAAGTAAAAATAGATTGAATTTAAATTAAAATAAATGTCTTTTTAGAAAACACAGCTGGATGTCTAACACCATTTTCTCCATAAAGTTTCCTAAAATGAAAGCAAACTCTAAATTGTGGGAATCATATCTTCCATTTTGTTATCAAAATTTTTTTAAAAAATATGTTTCTTTCTATTTTGTAGACTTAGTATTACATGCACTATTGTTAGTTGTAAGAGTTATTACCCGACAATGCAGTGTGAATCCTAAGTGCATGAAAAAACCCTGCTCTTTCATATTTAAAAAAAAAAAGTCTCATTGAGTAAATGGGAGGCTTTGTGATACACATTTTAGTTCAATCATAGTGCCAGTGATGGCACGAATATTACAGGTTAGTGGTTCTAATTTTCCCATTAATGGTTTATCAGTTTTATTGAGCAATGTAAAAAGAAAGTACAAATAAATGTTTCACAATAAATATTTTTAAAAAGCATATAAAATGGTATTATAAAGTTTAAACCTTGAAATGTTATACCACTGATAATGGGGAAAATGCAGATAAATATTCCATGGAGAAAATAGTGGGTAACAGGGTATCTAAATTTTCAGTTTAAAAAAATTAGGCTTTAATTAAAAGACATTTTGTTAAATTTCTGTATACCTTAACAGAAAAGACATTATTTGTATCTTTGAGAACCTTTTCATTAAGTTTGGTAAAAACAAGAAACAACCAATGAGCACTCAAGCATTTATATATTGGCTATGCGCTACCACCATTTATCTCATAGTAATTTGTATATAACTTCCACTGGATTTTTAAAAAGAATTTGAAAAGAGAAAGTACAGAGAGTAATGTGGGTTTAGAGCTTTCCAAAGGTCAGAGAGAGGTCTCTCACCTCATTCATTTCATTCCACTTTTACTTCTTCAGGCAATCCAGTAAGAAGGTGAGACCGGAAGGCCAAAAGGCACTACAGATAATTTCAATTTCAGTACAGCCTGAAGGGTCTCAGTTCAGAGGTGAGTAGACTTGGGACTAGAATCTACTCTAACTACAGTGTCTTTCACAAGGAAAGGAGAGTGGCTTGGAGTAGTAAGGAAAAGTTTAACAGAAGAGGAAGGACTATATTGGGCAAAGGTGGAGAGAGAATGGTTCAGAAGAGAAAGTCTATGACAATAAAACAAAGAGAAGATACCCAGATTGTTTTAGAAGGTGTCTATGTTCTGTACAAAAGGTAGAAAATAAAAAATAGATAATGTACTTGTAAAGGACTTAAAGAGAGGATGGTGGATTGTTTTATCTTTTGAAAAAGGAAGTCCCTCCCTCACCCCTCAACTTTACTTACATACATCCCTCCTCTCCCCTCTTACCAGGAAGGAGAATGGTATGATTAATTTTTTTCAGCTTTGCTTTTTTTAAAAAAATATTTTAAATTTTTATATTAAATGGTAAAAATACTTAATAGGACATCTATCCTCTGAATGAATTTTTAAGTATTCAATACTGTACTGTTAACTACTATCACTCTGTGTATAAAAGATCTCCCTAAAACTTACTCATTTTGCATAATAGAAACTTTATACCTGTAGAACAATTCCTCATTTCCTCCTATCCAGCCATTGTACTGTTTCCATGGGTTTGATTATTTAGGTAACTCCTATAAGAGGAATCATGCATATTTGTCCTCCTATGGCTAGTCTGTTTCACTTAGCAGAATGCCCTCTATGTTTGTCCATGTTGTATGGGTCAAGATTTCCTTCTCTGTAAAGACAGATTAATATTCCACTGTATGTATACTCTGTATATTTTTTTCTTCAGTGTTATTAAGATGTAATGTACATATAACAATGTTTAAGGTGTACTTGTGATAATTTGATTCATGTATATATTGCAAAATGATTACTAAATGAAGGTAATTAATGCACATTTTCACCTCATAGGTTTACTATTTTTGGTTGTTGTAACAGTGAAAACATTTAAGATCTACTCTCTTAGCAACTTTCAAGTATTGTTAACTATAGTCACCCTGCTGTACATCAGATCCACTGAGTTTATTATTTATAACTACAACTGTAAGTTTATACCCTCTGACCAGCATCTCCCCATTGCCTTTACTCCTTAACCCCTCGCAACCTCCATTCTACTATCTCTTTTTTTTAAAGTTTTTTTAATGTTCTATTTATTTCTAAGAAACAGACAGCATGATCAGGGGAGGGTCAGAAAGAGAAGTAGACATGGAATCTGAAACAGGCTCCAGGCTCTGAGCGAGCTCTCAGCACAAAGCCTGACGCAGGGCTCGAACCCATGAACTGTGAGATCATGACCAGAGCTGAAGTCAGATGCTTAACACCTACTGTCTGTTTAAGTTTGGCTCTTTTAGAGTCCACAAAGAAATAATGCTATACAGTAACTGCCTTTTCCTGTCTGATTTATTACACTTAGCAAATTGCCCTTTCAGGTTCATCTATGTTGGAAATGTCACAATTTCCTTCTTTCTTATGGTGAATAATATTTCATTGTTTATGTATGTGTGTGTACATTTTTTTAATCCATTGACAGGCATCTATATTGTTTCTAAGTCTTGCCCATTGTAAATAATGCTGCAATGAACACAGGAGTGCAAATACCTCGATGAAACAGTCATTTCTTTTCCTTTGAGTATACCCAGAAATGCGATCCAGACGCTGGATCTTATGGTAGTTCTAGTTTTTTGAGGAACTTCCATACTATTTTCTAAAGTGGCTATACCAATTGATATTCACACAAATAGTGCATGGGGGCTCCCTTTTCTCCCCAACTCACTAGCATTTCTCTCTTGCATTTTTGATAATAGCCATTCTGACAGGTTTGAGGTGGTATTTCATTGTGGTTTGGATTTGTATTTCCCTGATGATGACCAATGGCCTTGAACACCTTTTATGTGCTTTTTGCCACCTGTATATCTTCTTGAAAAAAATGTTTATTCAGGTCCTTTGCCTACTTTTTACTATAGTTATTGGTTTGTGTGTTTGTTTGTTTTGGCTGAGGTGTAGGGTGTTTCTCAAACTCTTCCAAATAATTGAAGAGGAAAACAAAAAACACTTTAAACTCATATTATAAGGCCAGTATTACTTTGATGATGAAGTCAAATAAAGGCACAAAAGAAAATTATAGGCCAATAACCTTGATGAACATAGATGCAAAAATCTTCAAAATATTAGCAACCCGAATTCAATAGCATATACTAGAATCTTAAATGCAACAGTACAGTATATTAAAATGAACATACACCATGATCAAATGAAATTTATTTTCTGGATGAAAGAATGATTCAACGTGTACAAATCAATTCCTATATTACATTAACAGAATGAAGGATTAAAAATTATATGATCATCTCAGGATATACAAAAAGCATTTGATGAAATTCAATACCCTGCATGATAAAAACTCAACAAATTTGGTATAGAAACAGAGAACATCATATTCAGTGCTGAAAAACTGAAAGCTTTTTCTCTAAGATCAGAAACAAGACAAATGATGCCAGTTCTCGCCACTTCCAGTGAACATGGTTCCTGGGAATCCTACCCAGGACACTTAGGCAAGAAATATAAAAGATATCCACATTGGAAATGAAGAAGTATAATTGTCTTTGTTTGCAGATGACATGAACTAATATGTATAAAACCTCTGTTAAAAATAATCAACTCAGTAAAATTGCAGGATTCAAAACCAGTATTATTTTTTATTATAAATGCCATTAGAACTATGTTGTTCTTGAGCTTCTATTGTTGTAAATTAGGCAAAATAAGATAAAGTTATTAACTTAAAGAAAGAGTTTTAATATAGTTAAGCCATCATCCCTTTTCTGGTACTTAACTAAAATGTTATGGGTCAAGTGGCTATGTTTTTTCACAACTAAATATCATCCGATTAGAAATCTCTCCCTTTCCTGGACTGGTCCCACTTCTGGTACAGAAATTTACAGTAGGTTTCTTCTCTTCTTCTAATGCTTCCTCAACTGACAAATTACACACACACACACACACACACACACACACACACACTAAGGGAATAGGGGAATCTTCTCAATTAGAACAGGATGAAGTACATGAAATGAGGATAAGGAAAGGTCTTACTGACTAGTGCAGTGGTTATCAAGCATTCTTACCCTCTGACTGGCTCTCTCTCAAGTGGGACATTTTTATGGGTTATTTGGATGACCCTCATTATTTGGAGAGTCTTCATTAATGGGATCTCTTATGGAAAGTTTCCTTGAATTTTCTGATGAACCATTGACTCTTCTCTTTAACAATCTATTCACTCAGCTGGGATCCCCTTACCCTTCATAGCAGTCTTTTTAGAATGAGACATATCACATCCTCGTTATCTACCATTTTCTACCTGGGCACATCGACCACAGAAATAAAAGCAACCTGGTCTGACCACATCTAAAAATATAAGTCATTTCCAGTTTTATTCCCCCACCCCTCACCCCTGCTCTGAAATATGATCCCTCTGGCTACCGTATCTTTATTTAGACTTTTCAAGAATAAGTTAGTTTTCATGTTGACTGAACTCTTGGGAGATATACATATCAAGCTCTCTGAAAGGTATTTGAAGACTACTTCCTCTCTCCTGTGGTGGTAAAAATTCTCATTCTCTTATCTCTTTTACTTAAAAATGAATCCTCCCTCTCAATAAAATCTTTCTCTTGATGAATCCTAAATAGCCCAGAAGTGGGTGATGTCTTTATGGCAAAAAAGGAGTTTATAGAATTTGCATATCTGCAGTGACAGATGAGCTTCTCACATTTGAAGCCACAGGTAAATGGAATTCACTCCTGTCCTCAGCACTGGGTTTTGCCCAAAACAGGGCTACAGAAAAGCCATAGGTTAACATCTTATTCTGTCACCTGTGTAAACTTAAAAGTCACGAGTGGCAATATTCTACCTTGGGAGAATAAAAGAGATAAACAGTGTGACAACTAAGCCCACCAAAACAATCAAAGGAGGACACAGAGACTTGGAGCACAGTTAAGCAAAGCTTTTATCAATGCTCTTGCAAGAGTGTGTGTCTAATGAACAGGCACACGCCGGGCAGTTACAGCAGGCAATTTATCTCCTAGTGCGCAAGTCCCTTCCCTGATTCCTCATTGGCTGAGTACTACAGAGGTTACAGTCTTACCAGGAAGTCGCCTATGCCCGGGTAAGGCAAAAATTAGTCTGATAAGAACATATGTACCCTCCTTGAGGTGAGGCAGAGACTTCAGTTCTTTGGCGCATGCTCATTGCAAACGCTGTGAAAAGCCTGCAAAACGTAGAAGGGTAAGAAGCAGCAGGAAGAGAAGTGTCTAAGGGTTAGTGACTCCACGGAGGGAAGGGGGGGCAGTTCACACATATTTCTAATAGGTTGTAAACCTATTGTTAACTAGATAGCACAGCTTTTATTTGGTATTTTTGAAAATGACTTATCTCACTTTTTACAAATAGATTTAGAGGAAACACAGAAAAAAGAAAAAAATCCGACCAAGGGGGGGAAAAAAAGAATCCTAGTTATAGTCTTACTCTTGGAATCTATAAAACACTTCTTTTAAGTCGTATTTCTTTGTATTTAATTTATAACCCAAGTGTTTTAATTAAATAAAGACCATTAATTATATGCTTCTTTCTTGCTTTTTTGTCATTGTTTTGTCTTGGGTTTGTAATTCATAAGATTATGGAAACAGCAAAGCTTATCTCTTGAAAAGCAATGTCACTTCCATATTCTCTTTTCAATCTTTCAAATTAGAGCTAGTGACTCTGCAAAGCTAGGATTAATTTTAAGAAGTCTCATTCTTGACAGTAATTATTAAACAAAAAAATTATTGCTACTGAAAACAATTTTGATAAACATTATTTTGAAAAACTATTAGACAAACATATGCTGGACTCATAAACTCTGAATATTAAGGACATCCAGATTTAACATTAGTCTGCATTCAGTCTTCGTAATCGTCTTTAAAGTCAACTATGCCTATGGATCCATATTTATTCTGAACTTCTATAAGAGATCTAATTGTCAAGGAGGTAAAATGGTCTGACAAGAGTTACAAAAGTCAACAAACTTGGATTGAAGATGGGCTAATTTCTAAAGGTTATAAGGGATTTCTGGCTGACTGGGAAACACAGTATCCCAATTGTGCCTTCTGAAAATTGGCAGAATGAGCATATAACCTCTCATGGCATTCTTTCCTCTGCTTAGACATTTGTGGCTTTTACCATCAGAAAACTAGGCAGTATGGCCTAAAAATTATTGACGCACATCTGAACACTATTTGGCAAGGAGCTAGATGAATATTGAGTGCTTAGTTGAGCACTGCCAGATTAAATACAAAGTTGCTAAACATTTATGATTGTAATAGCAGTTATATATAACATTTTTGTCCTTCCTAAGTGAAGCTAAGAGGGATATTATAGAATAATTCAAATTAAAAAGTACAGGATCAATGATGTGTAGCATTCCATGTGAGGGCAAATACTTGTTTTATTTAACTTTTAAAATTCTTGTTTGTGGATAAACAGTAAATAAAAAATGTTTTCTTGACTCCCAAAATATAACACAAAACAAGAGGAAAAGAACAGTCTTAATTCCAAAGACCCAGAATAAGAAGTTATTGTGAAATTCAAAAGTATTCCTGTCCATGTGCTTCTTCAAAACTATGACCAGTAACCAAACAGAGTAAAAGAGTAAAATGACATGGAAACTGATGGGTTCAAAAGAAGACAAATGAGGTAATAAGCAAGAGAGAAGACACAGAGAAAAATAAAAGATTTCATATTGACCACTAATTTTAGAAACTCCTTCAGAAATTTTAAAATATAAAGAGATAAAATCGATTAGAAAGACATTGATAGTTACTAAGGGAATGATAAAGTATGAGTTTTGATTTTTTTGAGATTGACTTAAGAAACAAATTTTTGAATGGCTATGAGCAATCTACAATGTCTCTTAGAGCTATCTGTAGCTTCCTTAAAAAGAAGCATCACTGTATAATATGTACAGTAACTCACATGAATCAAAACAGATGGAATATAATGTAGTGTATACCTTCCACATAAATGGGATATATTTCTTTATGTATTTTTAACAGATTACTTATAATTAACAACCCCAGTATTTTGTTTAAAGACATACTTTATTAAGTTTTTTTTTTTTTTTTTACAAACAGTTTATTGTCAAGTTGGTTTCCATATAATACCCAGTGCTCATCCCCACAAGTGCCCTCTTAAGTTTTTTTTTTTTAATGTCTACTTATTTTTGAGACAGAGAGAGCATGGGACAGGGGTGGGGCACAGAGAGAGGGAGACAGAATCTGACAGGCTCCAGGCTTCACATTGTCAGCAGAGAACCCGATGTGGGGCTCGAAATCATGACCTGCAAGATCATGACCTGAACCGAAGTCGAACACTTAACAAACTGAGCCACCTAGATGCCACTAAAGAAGTACTTGAAGGGGAAAGGAGAACTTGGAAACAAAGGGATGAGCAGATAATGTTTAAAAATACCCAAGACATTTTGTTATGTTAGATAAAGATGGTATTAAAAGTTACATTATCATTAAGGACAAAAACATCTACTAATACTAAAAACACAATTTATGAATAATACATTAATCATAAAATTGTATACAACTATTAGAATGACTATCATTTTAAAGAGAGAGAACGTGTGTTGGTAAGGATGAAGAGAAAACAAAACTGTTGTGTACTGTTGGTGGGAATGTAAGTTGTTGTGCCACTATGGAAAATAGTATGAAGGTTCCTCAAAGTTTACAAGTAGGGGGAGCCTGGGTGGCTCATTAAGCGTCCACTGCGGCTCAGGTCATGATCTCATGGTCTATGAGTTCGAGCCCTGCATTGAGCTCTGTGCTGACAGCTTACAGCCTGGAACCTGCTTCATATTCTACGTCTCCCTCTCTCTCTGCCCCTCCCCCACTCATGCTCTGTCTCAGTCTGTCAAAAATAAGTAGACATTAAAAAAAATTAAAATAAAAAAAGATTACAAGTAGAACTAACATATTCAGGAAGTCCACTCTGGGTATAGATCCAAAGGAAGTGCAACCAGGATCTCAAAGAGATAGCTAAACCCTCATGTTAACCACAACATTATGCACAATAGCAAAATAAAAAAAAAAAAAAAAAAAAAAAAAAAAAAAAAAAAAAGCAATCAAAACACAAATTTAAAAAAGATGGATGAATGGATAAATAAAATATTATTGAGATAGATATAAATATAGATAGATATAATGGAATATTATTCAGCCATGAGAAGGAAAATTCTGTCATTTGCCATAACATGGATGAATCTGCAGGCATTATGCTAAGTGAAATAAATCAGACAGAGAAAGACTAATACTATATGATCTAACAACTACTTGTGGAATCTAAAAAAGCTAAACTCCTACAAAATGAAAGTAGATTGGCGGTTGCCAGGTGTTGAAGGATGGGAAAAATGGACAATCATAGTCAAGGAATACCAACTTCCATACAGTTCTAGAGACTTAATGTACAGTTGACTATAATTAGTTGACTCAGTTGACTATAATTAACCATACTATATTGTATACTTGAAAGTTGTTAAGGAAATACATTGTCAATGTTCTCACTACACACACAAAGAATAGTAACTGTGAAGTGATGGATGTGTTAACTAACCTTATTGTAGTAATTGTTTTGGATATCAAACGCATATCAAATCATCATACTGTATACTTTAAACATACACAATGTAGAATGTCAAATATATCTCAAATTTTGGAGAAAATATATAAAGTAAATAAATACCTACTGACCCAAATATTTAATTTACATGAATTTATTTTGCAGTATCAATAACATCATTTTCAAATCATTTCTCACTGCCGGCTATTTAAATGTAGGGCTTACGATTTTAACTATATATTTAGCCCTGGCTGCATCTAGTGATTATAATTTTTTGCTTGCATATGTACATGTACAAATATGTACATACACAAATTTATACACATAATTAAATATACAATAAAAGATAAAAAAGACACTGGTAGGTTTAGTAAAAATAACATTATCTATAATATAATAGAATAGATTAGTCTAAAAGATGAACAAAAAAGTACAAGAAAATCAAAGAAAACAGTTTTGTGAACAATTCTAAATTATGGGGCAAGTTACCACATCATGTAGTGTTTGGTACATTTAGATTTTGCTTATATCATATTCACACAGTATTTACAATGTGGCATTCCAGCATTCTTAGTAGGCAATTAAAGTTAAGAAATATTTTCTGCCCCTGTTTTCTTCCAAGGGTTCCACAGTTAAAAATACATAAATACATACAAATCTTCCACTTTTTGTTCCTGTGTTTGCCTCTTCATTTTCCCCTAGACTGACCCTCTAAGATTCATTTTGTTTCTGCTCCATCATTTACGCCATGTCATTTTTCCATAGTATGGAATAATACCTCTCTTCCATTTTTAGGACTAATTAGTCTAGTTATATGACTAATTTTGGCAACTATATAGTCAAGAATTAAAATGAAGGAATTTGCCATTGCCAGTAAAGTTTCTCTTATGGAACTACAGAGATTCCAAAACATATGCTCTAGTTTATTCAATTTCAAACTGAAGAATTTTTTCTAAATGTTCCTATTATTGTTATTATTTGTGCTTTATAGCAGAAAAAATGTTGTTTCTAGAATTTTCCTTAAGTAAACATACAAATCTCTAGTGAGTTTGTAAGTATCTTTCATTACTATTTTTTAAAATTTATTTTTTTGAGAGAGAGTATGTGTATGTGCATGTACACACAAGCAGGAGAGGTTGAGAGGGAGAGACAGAGAGAGAGAGAGAGAGAGAGAGAGAGAGAGAGAATCTTAAGCAGGCTCCATGCCCAGTATAGAGACTGATGTGGGTCTCGATCACACAACCATGAGATCATAACCTGAGCCTAAATCAAGAGTTGGACACTTGGCGAACTGAGGCACCCAGGCACCCCGTTTTATTTTTTTGAATAAGCAAACTCCATGTTAAGATGAACTACGTTAAGGAATGCATTATAGTCACAAAATATTCTATTTTAAATAGAATTGATAGAGTCAGGGGTATTTATTGATCTCCCGTGTCACAAAGTTAAAAAAGTCACAATGCTAGTTATGTCTGCATTTATTTTACTTCCAATTTTTTTGGAGATAATAATAGTGTTTTGGTAAATTTTTTTGTCCACAGGACACGGCAAAGCATTTTCAACCAAGTTTCACAAAAAGCATTTTATGATAGTAAGTAGAATAACTAAAGGTAGTAATTGATTCAGATCTTACATGAAACAAACAAGAATAGAAGACATATGAGTAAACAGTGCATGGGACTCTATTAACATGAAGTATGTGTTTGACCACAGAAACATGTAATGTTCTGTAAGAAAAGTGCTGTCGGGGCACCTGGGTAGCTCAGTCAGTTAAGTGTCCAACTTCGGCTCAGATCATGATCTCACGGTTTGTGGGTTCGAGTCCTGCATGGGGCTCTGTGCTGACAGCTAGCTCAGTGCCTGGAGCCTGCTTCAGATTCTGTGTCTCCCCCTCTCTCTCACCCTCCCCTGCTCACATTGTCTGTCTGTCTCTCTCTCTCAGAAATTAAAAAAAAAATTTTTTTAATTAAATTAAAAAAAAAAAGAAGAGTATTGTCAGAGACAACAGATATGATCCTGGAGAACAATGTGTCAAGGTGAGGTGGCAATGACACTCCAACAAGGATCAAACCATGGGGATTAGACTGAAAAAGACATTATGCCAAATTTAACCTTATGTATACAAAGAAGGCTAACACATTCCAGAACCCTATCCTGGTTGTCACCTGGTTGTCACCTGGTTGTCACCTTATCTTACCCTGTTCTGTAATCACATCTTTCCACTTTTGAATTGCACCATTTTCCATCTTGAATCCTGCTTCATTTCAAGCAGTTGCATAGCTCACTCTGAGCTGACTTGCTATGCCGATGTGTCACAGGCAGACACATCTCTTAACACACAGAGTTAAGATGGGAATATAATCTATAACAATTCTCCATGTAGCAGGTTTTACAAGAAAAATAATGCATACATATGTAAAAAAATTATAAGTGGATACTAAATGTAAGGTGTAACCATTTTTGAATCCATAATCTAGGCCTCACAGTTTTCCAACAAATACTACTTACTCCATTTTCTAGCATAATTCCTTTATGTCTAGAGTCTAATCTTTAATCACCCAAAAAATAAACATCAACAGCTTTCTTTTCTATCTCAGACTTGTCCTGAAATCAGCTGCCTTTTCTTGATCCCTTGATTTCTATTTTTAGATAAGACTCTCTTCAGGATAATAATTGAGTGAAAAGCAAAAAGTTTATTCTGCTCAGACTGTATACTACTCAATGTTTTAGGAACCGTCAATACAATATTGAACAACACAAAAAAGATGCCTGTTCCAGTGGAGGTTGATGGATATTAGAGTAAAATAACCTCTGAGCTGCCAGCACAGAGCCTGACACGGGGCTCAAACTCATGAACCATGAGATCATCACCTGAGCTGAAGTTTGATGCTAAACCATTTGAACCACTCAAGCGGTCATAGATGCTCTCACTTTTAAGTATTTTCCAACAATTGTGTCTTTATTTTAAATATATGCATAGTATTATTTAATATTCATTTGAGACCCTATTACTGACTTTCTACTGTGAGGGATGGATATGTGGTTTCCCTTACCCCCTCCCTCACCTCCCCAGACTCTTCCGCATTTTCTCAATATTGTTCTGGTCATATTTTAGTTAAAATTACCTTTATATGATTATGCTCTTGAGAATATTACTGTGTTATAATTGCATTATGCTCTTCTTCCTTTTCAAAATTAATTTAATCTTAATAGCTTTTTTGTTGCCTTTTGTTTTCTTTGCATTATTAATCCATTGTCTTGCCTCATTTGAACATTTAGAAATGTTTAAACTCACATTTAGTACTTTATTAAGTCTGATCCTTGCAACTGCCTTCCTTAAATAGGCTCCTGCTTTCTGACTCCAATCAAAACTTTTTGCTCTTCATCACTGCTATAAGTAGCTCATACTGGGACAGCCTTTGACTCCAGCCATGGATCACAGGCACTCAGTTCTGCTTCAGTCTTTAAAATACACACACCAAAATTTCTAAGGAGTAAATAAGTGAAACAACCTTGCATTTCTGAAAAACTGTTTTTATACCATCTTATTCAATTGGTAGCTTGGTGAATTACACCTTTCTGAGTTTAAAAAAAAAACAAAAAACTATCTCATAGAAACATAAAAGCATTGCTTCCCCGTCTTCTGGAATCCAATGTAGTTCTTGAGAAGCTGGTTGCCATTTTATCAGTAGATAACCTGCTTTGTCTTGCTTCATTCTGTTTATCTCTCTAGCAGATTTTATTTTTTAGTATTCCCCAGATATACTAAAACTTCGTGAAATATGCACTTAGGTATATATGTTTGTGCATTGATCCTTAACCTGAAGAGTTATATAATTTTTTAACATATTTCTACTACTGTTTTCCAGATGTTTTCTTCACTCTATTTTCTCTATTTTATAAGAAAAAATGTATAAATTAGATGTTGGAACTCCTGAAATTTCTCCTCCTTTTTTGGTATGTTTCTTAACTGTGAATCTTTCTTCTGTTTTCTGGCAGATATTTTAACTTATTTTTCTAGAGTTTCCACTAATTGTGTATAGATATACTTATATTTTTTCCAGGAATATATTTCCCAGATGTCACCATATACCTACTCCTTATTTTAGAGGCACTGATTCTAGGAAATCCTTTGAACATACTCATTAGAGGGGTGTTTGCTGTTTTACAGCTTAGGATAAAAGAATATTGTAATCACTCTATCCACGGAAAAGCAACATAAATAAAAATCTCTTCTACAGCAAATCCCAATGATTGTGTCTCTTAATCGAGGGCCACATACATCTATAAAGCACTAAAAACTTGAACAAAGTCTTAAGGGATTCAAGATAGAAGTCATGGAACTATTTGGAGAAAGAACATTCAGAAAAGGAAAATATCATTCAAGAACAGTGAATGCTAACTGCAAGACCTACCTTGAGGAGGAATGTGTCATGTTAAGGGAATAGTAATAAAGAGAGCATGCCTAAGAGTGTGAGAAAGATCATGTAAGATTTCATAGTCTACTGAGATTTAGATTGTTAATCTAAGAGAGATGGAAGTGTACTAAAGAGGCTTGAGCAAATGAATAATGAGATTTACTCGCATTTAGAAAGGATCAGTCTGCTTGATGTGTTGATGTGTTGGGAATAGAGTTTAACAAGGCAAGGACAAGAAAGGACAACTGGATAATTCTGTAGATTTAAAAAAGATACATCTCTTGCATTTAGTTAACTTAATTATAAAATGCATTATGTTTTTGTTGTTAAAAATTTATATAAATATAAAGGAATTTGCTATCATGATTGGACTATTTCCATCAATTTGATTATCATCTCAGATCCAGGAAACCACAAGAGCTTTGAGAATTTAATAAGGTTCACACAGCTTCCTCAAACATTACCAATGCTAATAGGATAATGGAGTTTGATTAAATTCTATCTCTTCGGAGCCAGGGCTATTATGCATCATTTTATTTATTTATAGTTATAAACAAAAGGCCTGTATAAATTTCCCATATGGCTATTAAAGGAACTATATACTTAATGCCTATTAATAGTATAGGTATCTGTCCAGTGATGTAATATTACATTAATTTTGAATTTTTTTAATGTTTTATTTATTTCTAGGAGAGAGAGAGAGCATGAGCAGGGGAGGGTCAGAGAGAGAGGGAGTCACAGACTCTGAAACAGGCTCCAGGCTCTGAGCTGGCAGCCAGCACAGAGCCCGACGCGGGGCTCGAACCCACAAACCACGAGATCATGACCTAAGGGAAAGTTGGACGCTCAACAGACTAAGCCACCCAGGCGCCCCTAATTTTGAATAAAAGTAATACTCACCCTTAATTAGAGGAATGGGATATATTATACATGAGTCTGAACAAAATAATAAAGTTACTATTAGAAATAACTGCAAAAAGTAGAGAGTAAGATGGCTGATTTAAAATAGTCAAATGTAGCTGATTATTAAGGCATTGTTGGGAGAGTTGAAATTTTAGTTAAGAACTATATTTGGAAAGAACAACCACTGAAACAAGTTGGGAGTAAAAGCATGATACAAAGCATGAGGGAGGCGGGGGCTTTGCTCTACAGCGTCTCCAGGAAATTTTTACGTATAGCAAGCACAAATTGTTTATTTTCTGGATCAATGACATACGGTTTCTCTTTCTCAGAAACTATAGCCATATGTGTTGTTCGAGTTTTAACACTCATCCGGAGAGAGGAAGATGGTGGCAGAGTAGGAGGACCCTAGGCCCATCTTGGCCCACAAACACAATTACATAACTATCAAATCACCCTAAATACCCCAGAAATCAACTTGAAGACTGACAGAACAAACTCCACAACAAAAGAGAGAAAAGAGGCCACACTGGAAGCAGAAAGTAGGGAAACATGGCTTAGGGACAAAACAGATTGCAGGTGCTATGGAAGGGAAGGAGCCGTGGTCATGGAGAAGGGCAAGAGAGAGGGGGCAAACAGAAGAATGCAAAAGGAGAACTCCTCCCTAGTCATTCCCTTGAAAATGAGAGGGGCTTAATTTAGTGAGTTCTTTTAACCAGCAGGACTTAGAGCCTGAAGTTTTAAAGGCCAGCTGGCTTGACTGAGGTGGAGCCAGGAAGGCACTGAGGTGCTCCTAGAAAGAAGGCAGGCAAAAGGATGCAAGGCAGTGGAGGAGGGGAGGGGGAGGGGAGGTATGGGGGAGGCTTGGAAACAGATGGTTTGGAAACAGCGATCTAAAGAATATCTGGAGCACACTGTGAGGGAGATTATTTGCTCTTCTAGAAGCAAGTCCCTGAGGGGCAGCTTTCAAGGAGATGCCTCTCCAGGAAAAAAGGAGCTGGGCCTCACCATTTCTGTCCCCCACCTCTCAGCATAAACACAGAGTCACATTAAGGAAGCAGCTCAGCACAAGCACTGACTGCCTAAATTGCTTATATCAAGCCACACCCTCATGCATTCTGGCAGGACTGCCCACCTTAGTCACACTTGCCTCAGTCCCAGCACCATGGGCCCCTTCCATAGAAGAGCAGCACAAATCCCTACCATACCACATCTCCCATCCAGAGAGTTCTGTAGGGCCTCAGTTCCAGTAGAGGTGGCGACTGGTCTATTTCACAAGCAGACTGGAGCACACCTAGTTAAAACTCATCATATTCAGGACAGTACCAAACGGTGCCCATAGCAAGCAAGGAGAACCTCTGCAGATGACTGGCCTAATGAAAGAACAGCCGAAACACAACAGCAAAGCACATGCTAGAGGCACTTGCTGAAGCATCAGGCCCTGGGCACTACATGACCTTTTTTCATAAAGCCATTACCTTGAGGAGCAAGAGACATAACTGGCTTTTCTAACACAGAGAAGGGAGAGACTTAGACAAAATGCCAAGAAAAAGGAATTTATCTCAAATGAAAGAATAAGATAAGGCTATGGGCAGAAATCTAAGTGAAACCTATAAGTAACATGCTTGATGGAGAATTCAAAGTAATAATCATAAGGATACTAACTGGGCTTGAGAAAAGATGAGAAGACATCAGTGAGACCATTACCATGGTGATAAAAGAGTTTAAAAGGAATCTATCAAAGATAAAGAATACAATAAATGAGATTAGAAACAGGCTTGATGCAATGAAAAGCAGGCTAGGAGAAACAGAAGAATGAATTAGTGATATAGTGGACAAAATAATGGAAAATAATGAAACAAAAAGAGAAAGAAGAATTTTGGGATGCAACAGTAGACTTAGCGAACTTAGTGACTCCATCAAATGTTACATTAAGATTACAGGAGTCCCAGAGGAACAAGAGGAAAAGAGGCAGAAAATTTATCTCTAAAAATAGTTGAAAACTTTGCTAATCTGGGGAAGGAAACAGACATTCAGATCCAGGAGGCACAGAGAACTCCTATCAAAACCTATAAAAGAAGACCAACACCAAGATATATTATAATTAAATATGCAAAACACAATGATAAAGAAAAAGGTCTTAAAAACAGGAGAAAGGAAGTCCTAAACTTAGAAGAGAAAATCCATAAAGGCAGCTGCAGATTTCTCAATAGAAACATGGCAAGCCGGGAGGGAGTAGCATGACATATTCAAAGTGCTGAAGGGAAAAATATGCAGCCAAGAATACTCTACCCAGCAAAGCTATCATTCACAGAAGAGAAGGAGATAATGAGTTTCCCAGACAAAGAAGAACTAAAGGAGTTCTGGATGACTAGACCAATCCTGCAAGAAATATTAAAGGGGGCTCTGTGAGTCCACAGGAGAGGCCAAAAATTAAAGACAAGAAAGGATCCAAAAATACCCAGAAACAATGACAAAAGTAGCAATTAGATGACTATATATATATTGATATATCAATAATTACTTGAATGTAAATGGATTAAATGCTCCACCAAAAGACATAGGTGGCAGAATGGATTAAAAAAACAAGATCCATCTATATGCTGCCTACAAGAGACTCATTTTAGACCTAAAGACACCTGAAGACAACGTGAGGGGATGGAGAAACATATATCATGCAAATGGATGTCAAAAGAAAGTCAGGGTAGCAATATTCATATTGGACAAACTAAACTTTAAAGACTGTAACAAAAGACAAAGAAGGGTAAGATATCATAAAAGGGGACAATCCAACAAGAAGATCTAACAATTATAAATATTTATGTACCCAACTCTGGACACCCAAAATATAAAATAATTAATAACAAACATAAATGAACTAATTGATAATACAATAATAGTAGGAGACTTTAATACCCCTTCTATATCAGTAGACAGATCATCTAAACAGAAAATAAACAATAAAACAATGGTATTGAATAACAAACTTGACCAGCTGGACTTAGCAGATACATTCAAAACATTCCATCCTAAAACAGAATACACATTCTTTCAAAGTGCACAGAATAGATTACATATTAGGTAAAAATTCAGGCCTCAACAAATACAAAAAGACTGAAATGACACCATGTATATCTTCTGACCACAAAGCTATGAAACTAGAAGTCAAGCAAGAGAAAAAAATGTAGAAAAACCACAAATACATGAAGGTTAAACAACATGCTACTAAACAATGAATGGGCCAACTGAGAAATCAAAGAAAAATGTAAAAAATACATGGGAACAAATGAAAATGAAAACACAACCATCCAAAACCTTTGGGAGGCAGCAAAAGCAATACTGAGAGGAAGGTATATAGCAATACACTCCTACTTTAAGAAAAAAGAGAAAAATCTCAAATAAACACCATAATAGTACATGTAAGGAGCTAGAAAAAAAATCAAAGCTTAAAGCCAGAAGGAAATAAATAATAAAATTAGAGCAGAAATGAAAGATATATAAACTAAGAATGATGGTAGAACACATCAATGAAACCAGGAGCTGGTTCTTTGAAAAAATTAATAAAGTGAATAACCCCCTAGCCAGACTTATCAAAAATAATAAGGAAAATACCCAAATAAAAAAATCACAAATGAGAGAGGAGAAATCATGATCAACACCACAGAAATACAAACTAAAAGAAAATATTATGAATAGCTTTATGCCAATAAATTGGACAATCTGGAAGAAATGGATAAATTCCTAGAAACATATAAACTAGCAAAACTGAAACAGGAAGAAATAGAAAACTTGAGCAGTCCAATAACCAACAACGACCTTGAATCAGTAATCAAAAAACTCCCAACAAACAAAAGTCCAGGGCCAGATGGCTTCACAGGCAAATTCTACCACACATTTAAAGAAGAGTTAATATCCGTTCTTCTCAAACCTGTTCCAAAAATTAGAGATGAAGGAAAACTCCCAGCATTACCCTGGTATCAAAAGCAGATAAAGATTCCACTAACAAAGATAATTATTGGCCAATATCCCTAATGAACATGGATGTAAAAATTGTAATAAAATATTAGAAACCTGAATCCAATAATACATTGAAAAAATCATTCACCATGATCAAATGCAATTTATTCCTGGGCTCTAAGGGTAGTAACCAAAACACTATGGGAATGGCACAAAACAAACACTTAGATCAATGGAACAGAATGCAGAGCCCAGAAATAAAGTTACGATTATACGGTCAATTAATCTTTGACAATGAAGGAAAGAATATGCAATGAGAAAAAGTCTTTTCAACAAATGGTGTTGGGAAAATTGGATAGCTACATGCAAAAGAATGAAATTGGATGGACCACTTTCTTACACCACACACAAAAAGAAATTCAAAAGTAACAACCTAAACAGCAGACCAGAAGCCATCAAAATCCTAGAGAACACAAGTAGTAACCTCTTTGACATTGGCTGTAGCAATTTCTTTCTAGATATGTCTCCTGAGGCAAGGGAGACAGAAGCAAAATAAACTATTGGGACTACATTAAAAAGCTTCTGCACCCAGAGAAAGCTCAACAAAACTAAAAGACAACTTACCAAAAGGGAAAAGGTATCTATAAATGACATATCTTATAAAGGGTTATTATCCAAAATATATAAAGAGCTTATACAATGCAACACTAAAAAGTAAATAATCCATTAAATTTGAGAAGACAAGAACAGATTATTCCTTCAAAGAGAACATACAGATGGCCAACAGACACATGAAAAGATACTCAATACCACTGATCATCAGAAAAATGTAAATCAAAACTACAATAAGATAGTACCTCACATCTGTCAGAATTGCTAAAAGTAACAACATAAGAAATGAGGTGTTGGTGAGGATGTGGAGAAAGGAGATCTTCTTGCACGGTGAGGGGAATGGAACCTGGTGCAACCACTTTGGGGAACAAAATGGAGGTTCCTCAAAAGTTATAAATAGAACGACCCTACGATCCAGCAATTGTACTACTATGTATTTGTGCAAAAGATACAAAAATTTAATTTGAAGGGCTATAATTATCCTGATGATTATGGCAACATTATATACAATAGCCACATTATAGAAGCACCTCAAATGTACACTGATAGATGAATGGATAAAGAAGAGCTCATACAGATGTATGTATGTACACACACACGTACATACACACACATACACACACACAGGAATATTACTTAGACATAAAAAAGAATGAAATCTTGCCATTTGCCATGACATGGAAGGAGCTAGAGAGTATTATGCTCAGCAAATTACGTCATAGAAAGACAAAGCCATATGATTTCATTCCTACATGGAATTTAAGAAACAAAACAGATGAACATAGGGGAAAAAAGAGGGACAAATCAGAAAACAGACTCTTAACTATAAAAAACAGATTGAAGGTTACTGGAGGAGAGGTAAGTGGGGGGAAGGTTTAAACAGGTGAAGGGGATTAAGGAGGGCACTTATTGTGATGATTATTGTGTATTACATGAAAGTGATGTATCACTAAATTCTATACCTGAAACTAACATTATGCTATGTGTTAACTAGCATTTAAATAAATGCTAGTTTAGAGAAAAATTAAATAAAAATTTAAGAACAGTTTTACATTCAACCAAAAAAAAAAGTTAAAAACATAAGGAACACAGGGAAGGATACCAGGACCTAGAATTAAAAAAGGACATGAACAGACAAGAAAAAAAATATGGCTCAAAAAGTCAAAGGTAGTTTAGTGGAGAAAAAGGTCAAGTCAGTTCTTGTGGCTTATAGAAATTACAGTAGAGCTCAACTTTCATGGGTTATTTTGAACATAGAGAGTCCCTATAAATAGAAATTCTATTTAGATCAATATAAACATATATTTATATTGTTGACTGTTGGGGCAGTCAACATAGAGAAGTAGGCTAGTCCTAAACTTCTCTAAAAAGGCCTTGTAATATTATAGGAGGGGGGCTTTTTTTTTTTGTATCAAATACTATCAGATTTGATAATTTGATACTAACTAGAATAAACTTCAAAATTTTTAATGGGGGGATTATATGTAAAGATTCATGATTAAAATTTTCCTTGCAAACATAAAAGAATAAAAAACAATGAATGTCTCTGAACATGTGGATAAAAGGGAAGAAAGGAAAAATAATTCCAACAAATCCTTAGACTGCTCGCATTTATGCATCCTAAAATTATATATGAATGTATAAATTATGTTTTAACATAACGTAATAACATCATGAGCAAATATTTCTGATTTCCTGTATACGGCTTCACATGCAAAAAACACAAACTGACCATGCAAAATTTCAAGACAGAATATACTTGTTAGTAAAACGGTATGTAACCTATAGCATTATTTGGTAGAGAATTAGGTTTGGAGCCATAACATCGGAATCACAAGTTCACTTGACAGAACTGGCTCAGTTAAGCAAGAGTGGCACCTCTGGGCACCATACTCAGTAGCTGGTTGGCTGATACCATAGATTCTGGGCTTAACACACTGGAGTTAACATCGCAAATACTACTGATTCTGGTCATTGAATGTTGTTATTAAAACTACTCTATTTACTTTGGAAACTAGATCTAAGAAACATCTCCCCCCGCCCCTCCAAATTAAAGAAAGCACATATTGGAAAACGTTTTGATGGTGACTACAAAAGAAAATTTTCTAAGATTATATACTTAATATTTTGAGGAAATAACACAATCTCTTTCATTTGCAAGATAAAGTCTTAAGGTGAAAGGAAACTAGGGACAGATGATAATAGAGTAAAAGTATTTAGCAAAGTTGTTACAACAAGGAATAACAGAGTGTACTTAAATGTAACAGAATTTAGCAATATATTGGGGTAAGCAACTGCATCATTCAGATTATTAACAAAATTAATTAAATGTAAAGCATCATGAGAACTCTTCCTGATATGCAAAGGGAAATCACACCAGGATGAAAACAGTGAGGAATGAGATAATACATCTGAAGGACAGGGAACAGAAAAGTTAAAAGAAAAATCTTTGAAAGACTGTCCAAAAAAATCTATAATGCCCAAAACATTATTGTGTTGAAAAATAGATTGAATACATACACTAAAATTCTGATCCTGTTTTTTTGAAGAAACAAATAATCATCTAGAAAAATCCTATGATTTTTTCAAATTACTAGGATGCCAAAAATTTGGACAGAAAAAGAGACTGTTTTTTTCAAACTGGATAATTACCTCTCAGCATCACAAAATTTCAGAAGAAAATGAAGCAATCTCTACAGAATTTAGAACAAAGTTTTTTGACTTGAGAGTTCTGTATTCAGCCAAGCTCTCATTTTTATGTGACGAACATGATACACAGGGATTCATAAATAGGTCACCAACAGATAAATCTTTAGAAACTGAATGCAGTAGAACCCCAACAAGTAAAGAAATTAATAATTATTTATATCTTGAAAAGGGATACTTATGTAATAGATTCTTTGGCAGGTCTTCATTCATTCAGTTAAAGGCGAAATCAGGAATCTAAATGTACAATATGAAAGTGAATTACTAAAATGGAGACCAACCCTGGCCTTGCTTTACTTCTACATTTGCATTTTTTGCCTCCCCTTCACTGTCATGAAGCATTGTTTCTTTATCCTTGTCTATATATCAGGTTTGAAGTGTATTATTTAATTGCTTAAACTTTACCAACTACTGTTTAAATATCTCTAATAAATAATCTATTATTCATACAGCTATTTGTGCAGTGGATAGATTATTTTTTTAAGTTTATTTACTTACTTTGAGTGAGAGAGTGTGTGTGTGCACATAAGCCTGGAAGGAGCAGAGAATGAGGAAGGAGGGAGGGGGGAGGGAGGAAGGGGGGAAGAGAGAGAGAGAGAGAGAGAGAGAGAGAGAGAATCCCAAGCAGGTTCCACACTGTCAGTGCAGAGCCCTATGTGGGGCTCAATATCAGAAAATGTGAGATTATGATCTGAGCCAAGATCAAGAGTCAGATGCTTAACAGAATGAGTCGTCCAGGTGCCCCAGGGTAAGATTATTAAACACATTTATATTAATCGGTTCATTAGGAACAGATTTTATTTTATTCCAAAAGGTCTTCTGTATTATAGAAGAGTAATGATATTTTCCATTTTTTTATTTCATATTGCACACCTGAATCATTTTTTAATTAAAATCTTTTTAAAAAACAATACCTTTTTATCAGTAACTTAGAAGGAACAGTGAAGGTCTGGGGATAATTCAAATGCATACAAAATGATTTCACAAGAATATTTTTATGCAGACCAAAAACTCACCAAAAACAAAAGACAAAAACATAAGTGGTTAATAATTATATTTGGGTAATATTTAAATTCAAATTTTTATATTTCTGATATTTGGCTTATCAGAAAATCAGAAATAGTAAAGGCATGTATAATCTTATATGAACTATACCTGTACACATATTATAAAAAAACATTATTAGTGGACAACCAGTGAAGAGTAAACACAATGAAAAATAGCAGTTACTGATTACTTTTAGTGATATAATAGAGTATCTAAAAGACATGGGGATGTCCATGTACTTGATATACTATATTAAAGTAATTCAGTTATGATAGATTTAATTTGAGGACACTTTGTGTTTTTCTTAGTCCTTCAGTCTTTCAACCTGCTTGCCCTAAATGCTTACTAAAAATGCCCATTTGTAGCTGACTGTCTCAAATAAGAGTATTCCATAGGTATTATTTTCACTTTGACTTATGCTACTTAGGGTAGTTATTTGAAGAAGTTAAATAATTCTAATTGCATTCATGTTCTTTTATTTCCCTCTTCCCACCAATTTCTCTGACCCTAACACTGACATTCATTCTATTTTCAATCTGATAGATTATTTTAAATGCTTGCGACTGGGCTCACTGAGTTCTTTTCACCATTGTAAAGAGTTTGCTTTGTCATCTGTAAAGTGGAGAAAATACTTTTTAACAATAATCACATATGGTCATTAGAGAGATAAAATTAATTTTCTTATGTAAAAGAAATACACAATTTAAAGATTACACAAATACTAAGCTAACCTTTTCCCTCTCTTTTTCCTATTACTTAGACTACTATATTTTAACTAGTACATGGGAAAAGATACCTGTGTTGTGAGCTCAATTATCATGAAACCATGAGCAGAAAGGTGGCTTGGAAAGAATCAATAATTGATACAGATATAGAAAACTTAGGGATCTCTGATTGTCTCTCTCACACAGCCTCCCTCCCACACACACACATGCTCCTTCTCTTGCTTATCACTGCATATCTACTTCATTCCTCTCACCCCATAAATCTCAGACCATAAGGTCACCAAGTAACTGCCACATCTCTCAGTTTATCTAACTGGGAGAGGCTGTATGACTCTTTCTCAGCCACAATTACAAAAATAAGGAAAATATTCTCTCATTAATATGGGCTAGATAGTACATTGTCATACCATGTTGTCCTTCATTAATGGTCAGGAAGACATGTTTCATACTGGTCCATATGTGCCTTTTAATTTGTGCTTTCTCAGTGGACATATTTACCAAATTATACAAGGAAACTGCAATCTAGGCACATATCCTAATAAATTTCCATTCCAGACTTGGAGAAATGTTCCATACACTTGAAGCATTTTTAGAGGTCACTAAAAACTATAAAACTTGATGAGTTTACCCTTTATTTCATTTATCTTACTTTTATATATCTTAGCACTAAGGAAAATATTCAAAGACTAATCTCAGTGACCAAAATTCTCATGATTTAAGAAATCAGTAACAACATCTCTTGAAATATATTCCAGATCTCATCACACTTATCATATATTAATGAAAGATAATATAAAGAGATTTTTAATTGGTCTTAAAAATCAACAATGGCACGACATATTTTTTTTGAGATCAGAAGAACATGGGTGCATCTGTTTTATAGTGAAGAAATTTTAGGCACCAAAACCTAAGCTTCTTTTCTATTACTGCAACCACACTAGAAATAAATACCACAAAATGTAAATGATGTTTATGTAGATTTTAAACAATAAAAATATATCAGTATGTTTGAACATGTTTCCTCAAGAGTCAATAGTTACTAAATATGTTTATTATTTTTTTGGAAAAAATAAAATATCCAAGTAGCATTTCTATAATTTATAAAATAAATCAGAAACATTTTAATCTTGAGAGAAATGAATAGAGACAGAGTTTGCTGCTATCCCTGGAACATCTAATCATGTGTGAGTACATTTCATTTGTATACAGAAAATATGAGAGAGGTCAAAAAAGAAAATTAGGAAGTAAATATAACCTATTATGTTCTCATTATATCTCTTCAAAGAGCATAGCCACTTTAAAAGTCTCTATCCTTATCAAACTGCATTATGTTTAGGGGCAAAATATTATGATTCTTCTAGTTGAAATAGTCATATTTAGAAACAGTCTCTGTGTGTGTGTGTCTCTCTCTCCCTCTTTTCCTTCTCTTCCTTCCCCATCTGAAAGAAAGGAAGGCAGTCAGGAGAGAGGGAAGGGAGGGAGGGAGAGAGGGAGGGAGGAGGAAAAAAAGGAAGAAAGGAGAAAGAAAAGGAAAGATGAAATACTTCACAAGAATTATATTCTTTAAAGAAAATTACAATCCAATCGCAATAGAGAAGTAGAAATTTGCTTGTTTTGAAATCTTCCTTTTTATATAAACCCTTGTATATGTGAACTATTTAACAGTAAATTTGACTCTCCTTGGAAAATAGAGAAAGTGGTCTTTCATCAATATCTAGAAGATTCTATACTGTCATTTCATAATTTAGGGAAAAAACAGTGTATGTATATACTATTCCTACCTCTTCATAAATACATCCTTCCACACTGAGATTCTAAGCAAACTACCTCATCTCTCATGCTTGCAGGCCACCAGAAAGGATGGCATGACCACAGCCTCATTTCATTCTCTCTCATTTTTTTGTAAAATATGAACTCATGTTATTTAACTTCTCTTCCTTCCCTTCCTTTCCCTTTCCTTCTGTCCCCTCCCCCTCTCCCCTTTGCTTCCTTTTGAGTATAAAAGTCAGGGAGGGGCAGAGAGAAAGGGAGAGACAATCTCAAACAGGCTCAAAGCTGTCAGCACAGAGCTCAACACAAGACCTGAGCTGAAATCAAGAGTTGGATGCTCAACAGACCAGTTCACCCAGGTGCCCCTCATGTTGTTTAACATTTTAGACTTCAAATTCTCAAGAGTAGGGTTAAGTTATATCCATTATAATACTAACCACAGCTCTGATGCTGTATATTTGAGAAAAAGGAGAAGGAAGAAAAGTAGGCCTACAGGTAGCTCTATCCTACATTTATTAATATATAATTTAGGCCAGATTATTGACTATGCTACATACAACATAGCTCACACATTCCCAGTGAAATATATTTAAAATACATGACTACTTGAAATCAGTTTAAAAAAATCTTAAGAAATTTAAAAAATAATCACTGACTTTTAAGCTATGTAACATCTGTACATAGAAGACTTTATCTCACATTAATTAATAACTGTGGCAATACATTTTTTTAGTGTAAGAATGATAGCTTTAAGTCTATTTTATATGACTGGCATTTGTATAAGATGTCACAGAGGAAATTACTCTCTCCAGGGTTCTTTTTATTGAAAGCAACAAAAACTAAGTAGAAAATGGCTTGAGTGAAAGGATGTCAGAAATCTCACATTATTGCCATAAGAGTGGTTGAAATATGTTTTATAATAAAATAAGGAAGAAGGCAAGCCACAGGGAAGAAGGCACTCCTAAAGTGACATCTGAGAAGTTGTCTACTTCAGGTATGCTGCTACCCCTTGCACCAGCACCACTGGACATTCCTGACATCAGACACAATTCTACTGTTCTGTAGCCACACCCTTTATAAATGAGTTCTGATCTCTACTTCTACACTCCCATGAGTCAATCCCCACAAGAAAGCACTGCATTGGAATCAAAAATGCAGAGTTCTGATCATAATCTGCCCCTTCGCTACAGAAATAGAAGAGGGGGAATACTGGGACTTCTCTAATTAGGAGTGGTGACACATTTCCTTCAAAAATTTATATAATAGAAGACTCCACTGAAATAGGATTGAGATGAAAGGAATACCATTTAATAAATATATGATACAGGCAATATTAATTGCTTATTTAAAATTATTTTTCAAATTAATTTGAAGATTAAGATACCGAACTTAATTTTATATCTATAATCAAAGTCATCGAAATCAACTATTAAATATGTCTTCTTAAGCCCCTTTGTGTGAGTGAAAATCTCTGCTTTATAACAAAGAAACAAACTGCTGTCACATTAAAGTATAAGCAGAACTGAATATATCCTGGGATAAAGTGTATTTAAGCTACTAAATGCAAACATATTCAGCTGAATATTCTTTATATGTTTTAGAGAAGGAATTAGATAAGGGATATCAATCATGTTCTATTCAAGGAAGTAAAGTTGTATAATTTCCCAAACCATTCAAACATTATTTTATAATAAAATTTAAAGTATGGAAATTATATTACCATGAAAACTTTTCCTCCTAAAGCCCAGATTGAAACAGTTAAGTTTCTACCAATCATCAGATGTTATATGTATGTGGCACATTCAGTTATTAAGACTTCTTATACTGGGAATGGTAAAATAAGCTATACCAACTAGTGCGTTTGGAGATTTATAGTCAGTTTACTTCTGGTAATGTCAAAATAATGTGAAAATGGTAAGTGTTAATGATCTCACAGATGTAGAGGGAGAATTAAGTCAGCAAATGCTTATATAACAACAAAAATCATTTATAGTTACAGCATCACTGCTGATAATATAAATTTGAAGGAAATTTTGAATCAAAGACTAAACTTTTTGAACTATTTCATTTATCCATTGATTAGTATAGTAGGACAAACTGGAGAAAAAAAGAAACAAAAAAGAAAAACATGCTCTTCCCAGGTTATAAAAACTAAGAATTTAAGATATATGAGGTTGGGGACCTCTTTCATTAATTTGTTTCTTTCCATCATCATTTCTTCTACTTGATTTATCTGAAAGTAAAAAGAAAAGAAAACTCTATTTAAACAGTGTATTATTTGAAAAACATGTTCTATACATAAGCTTAGTCATGTTGGTTATGATATATTTGAATTTAAAAATTAATCATTGGGGCATCTGGGTGGCTCAGTTGGTTGAGCGCCCGGCTTCGGCTCGGGTCATGATCTCGTGGTTTGTGGGTTCGAGCACCACGTCAGGCTCTGTGCTGAGAGCTAGCTCAGAGCTTGGAGCCTGTCTTCGGATTCTCTGTCCCCCTTTCTTCCTGTTCCTCTCCTGCTCACGCTGTCTCTCTCTCTCTCAAAAATATTTGAAAAGCTTAAAAAATAAAAATAAAAATTAATCATTAAAGTTAGATATAAAAATATTTATGTCTGTGTT
Source organism: Hyaena hyaena (assembly GCF_003009895.1). Classification (NCBI taxonomy): domain Eukaryota; kingdom Metazoa; phylum Chordata; class Mammalia; order Carnivora; family Hyaenidae; genus Hyaena; species Hyaena hyaena. The sequence goes on from NW_024081506.1 coordinate 748,071, forward strand.
TTTACCATTTTTTTAATTTAAGTTTTTATTTAAATTCTAGTCAGTTAACATATAGTGTAACAGTGGTTTCAGGAGTAGAATTCAGTGATTCATCACATACAACACCCAGTGCTCATCCCAAGTGCCCTCCTGAATCCCTATCACCCATTTAGCCCATTCCTTCACCCACCACCACTCTAACAACTTTCTGTTCTCTATAGTAAACAGTCTCTATGGTTTGCCTCCCTCTCTTAAAATGACATAAAATAATATTTAAATTAAATAAGTAAAACTTAAAATATTTAAATGCTAAAGATAATCATGTTTCAGCTCACACATGGAACCAAATAAAATTTTAAAAGTGTTTTAAAAGTCTTTTTAGGTTTATATTTTATTTTTGAAATTATTTAATAATTTAAGGGTTTTTCAGAAAGATAAAATTTATAAAAATTGTTTAAGATGAAAATAATAATGAAGCTCTTACTATCTTGAGACAAATTTACCTATATGCATCTGGGACTGTGGTTTCTTAGTACTATTAACGTGCATCTTAATAGCAACATTTGGTTGAATGCACACGGAGATCATAACACATTTTCACTGATTCAATTTTTCCCAAGAGATGAACTGTCTATTTTATAGCCATTTCTTTGTTCTCTCCTATGTAAAATAATTTGACACTGTTGAACATACACAGAAGTCTCTTAAAGTTGAATGCTCTCTTGGCATAGTACATTAGATGTTTTCTCTTTCACATTATACAATTTATTTTTATAACTAAATAATTATTTTTATTTTTTTTTATTCAGATGTAATCTTCATCCAACAAAATGTACAAATCTTGGCTGAATGGTTAGATGAGTTTTGACAAATGCCTAACCCACATCTCTATCCAGGTATGGAATATTTCAAGTTAGAATATTTCCAATACAGAATGTTTCGAGAAGAAGGGGAGAAATAGTGGGGGAAGGGGAGAGAGGCAAACCATGAGAGGCTCTTGAATGGTGAGAACAAACTGAGGACTGATGGGTGTGGGGGGGGAGGGGGGAGATGGACATGGAGGAGGGCACTTGTGGGGATGAGCATTGGGTGTTATATGGAAACCAACTTGACAAACTATTTGTAAAAAATAAATAAATAAATAAAATATGAAAAAAAGAATATTTCTAATTCTATATATTTATAGTCTACATAAATTTCAAAATATAGAATATTTCCAATGTCTCAACAAGTTCCATGATCCTCCACAAGAATGCTTCCCCTGCAGAGGAAATCCCACTTCCTATACTCCAATGAATCAGTTTTGCCTTCTAAAACTTCTCCTAAAAAGAACTATGCAGTAAGTATACATTTGTGTCTAGCTCCTATCAGTTAGCATAATATTTTGAGAATCATGTATATATTACCATGTGCATCAATATATTCTTTAGTTTTACTGTAGAATTCTGTGATTATACTACAATTTGCTGATCCCTTTTCCTGTTAATGGACATTGGATTGGTTCCATTTCTTGACTACTATGAATAAAGCTGTTATACACATTTCTGTACCACTATTTTTTTTTTTGAATAAAAAATATATTTTTTTTCACTTCTCCTAGCTAAACGCCTAGGAGTGAAATTGCTGGAATACAGGGGAGGTGAATGCTTAAGCTTAGAAGAAACTTCCAAACTGTTTTCCAAGATGGTTGTAACTGTTTTACAGCTCCACCGACAATGTCTGAGTGTCCCAGTTGCTTCATACCATTGCCAACACTTGGCACTCAGTGATTTTAAGTTTAGCTATTCTAGAGGAAGTACTATGGTATGTCACTGTGGTTTTAATTTGCATTTCCTTGATTAATACAGTGCAGACCACATTTTCATGTGCTTGTTGGCTATTTGTATATCTTCGTTTGTGAATAGTCTTTTCAAGTATTTTGAGTATTTTTCAATTGTATTCTTTATAACAATCCTTTATATTCTGGATACAAATCTACTGTCATATGTGTGTATTGCTAATATTTTCTCTCAGCCAGTGGTTTGAATATTCATTTTCTTAACAGTGTATTTTAATAAGCAGGAGGCATTTTCTTTTTTTTTTTTTTTTTTTTGCTTTCCATGAAGTTCAATTTATTATTTTCCCTTCATATAAACTTACTATTTTTTGTATCCTGCCCAAAAATGATTTGTCTACTCCAAAGTAAAAAATGTTTGCTCCTGGTTTTTCTGAGAAGGTTAATGGTTACAGTTCTTGTGTTCATGTATATGATTCAAATTGAATTAATTTGTGTGTAAGATATGAATTAGAAGTCAACATTCATTTTCTCCTTTTTTGATAACGACTTATTCAAGCACCATTTAGTAAACAGGTTTTCCTTGAGAATGTTTATTAAACTGATGTAAGAAAAAACCTGAAAATTTGAATAGCCCTAAATTAAAAAAATTGAATTCAGAAGTAAAAATCTTTCTGGAAAAAAATACCACACCCAAATAACTGTGTTGGTGAATTTAATCAAATAAGTAAGAAGGAAGTAATATCAACAACAACCTCACAAGACCTTATAAGAATGTCTATGTTCATGAGATACCAGTATCCCTAATGAATACAGATGGGCAGAATATTAGCAAATGAATTCGGTAATGTGTAAACCTCATAATACAGAAAGATCAAGTGGCATTTATTTCAAAATGTAAGAATATTTCAACATCTAAACATCAACTAATGTAATTTACCAAAGGTACAGAAAAAAGGAGTAAATTTATGCTCATCTTACTAAATTCAGGGTAACTTTTCAAAAAGTTCAACACATTTGTGAAAGCAAACTGTTAGCAAAGTAAGAATAGGGAGAATTTCCTCAATCAGATAGCAAGGCCTCTTCAAAAACATCTCAGCTAGCATGATACTTATTAGCAAAAGCTCAGACCCTTTCCTCCTATATTCCAGAAGAAGGAAAAGATATCTCTTCTCCCCAGTTTTTTGTTTTATGTCTATTTATTTTGAGAGACAGAGAGCGAGCAAGTGCGCATACACAAACACGCATGTAGGAGAGGTGGAGAGAGAGAGAGGGAGGGAGGGAGGGAGGGAGAGAAGGGGGAGATGGGGGAGAGGGGAGAGGGGAGAGAGGAGGGGAGAGGAGACAGGATTCCAAGCAGGCTCTGTGTTGTCATCTGCCCTGTGGCAGGATCTCACAAACAGTGAGATCACGACCTGGACTGAAATCAAGAGTCAGACACTTAACTGACTAAGCCACCCAGGTGCCCCTAAGCATTTTTTTTTTAAAGAGAGATCTAGTGAGCAGAAAAGAGGGGTGCAAGGGGAAGAGAGAGAGAAAGAGAGAATCTTAAGCAGGCTCCAATCTTAACGGAGAGCCGAATCCTCTCACTAGTTCTATTCAACTTTATACTTCAAGTACCAGCTAGTAAAAGACAAGAAAATGACCTCAAAGGTATACCGACTAAAAAGAAAAAAAACAAAATAAAATCACCTTTATTCTCAGTTCCTATGTAGAAAATCCCAAACACTCTACAAATGAACCACAAGATATAACAAGTAAACTTAGCAATATCACTATATGCAAAAACCAACTGTATTTCTTTGTATTACTAATGATTAATTGGAAAAAAAAATTTAAATAATACCATGTGCAAAAATATGAAAACATAAAATACCTATGAATAAATGTAAAGATGGGTGTATAAGATATATAAATTGTAAACTACAATATAATTGTGAGCAAAAAAAAGAGGATCTAAATAAGAGAGAGATATCATAAAAATCGATTAAAAAATTCAATAGTATTAAGATGTCATTAAGATGTCACTACCCCAACTATTCCTTAACTCCATGCAAATTCAGGGTGCTTGGGTGACTCAGTTGTTTGGGCATCCAGCTCTTGATTTCAGCTCTGGTCATGATCCCAGGGTTGTGGGATTGAGCCCTGTGTCCACACCAGGAATGGAGCCTGCTTAAGATTCCCTCTCTCTCCCCCTCTGCCCATCCCCACTGCCTGCTCTCTCTCCAAAGTAAAAAAAAAATTAAAAAAGTAAAAAATCCATGCAACCTTAATCAAAACTGTAGCAAGCACAGTGATAGGAATTGACAAGGTGATGCTAAGGAATTATATGAAAGAGCAAAGGACTCAAAATAACCAATACAACTTTGAAAAGAACAATATTTGATGATGAACACTACCTAATTTCCAGACTCTCTACAAAACTATAGTAATCTGGAAAGTATAGTTCTAGGATAAGTGTAGACAAAAAGCCAATCGACAATAATAAGAGGGCAGAAACAGGCCCACACATAAAGTCACGTGATTTACTACAAAGGTACTAAAACAATTCAATGGGAAAATAAAGTCTATTTACTTGATATACTTTAGACTAAAAAAACTACCCTATGATGGTTTCTTAGATATATAACTACCTCCTAGCTCATAAAAAATTACCCTAAAAATAGACATAATGTTTCTGAACTGAACATTTAACCCTTACACATTAATATTCATTAATGAAAATATTGTTCATTGGGACACAACTTGAGCATGAAATATATGTAGTGATTTTTTTAATGTTTATTTTGAGAGAGAGACAGAGAGCAGGAGTGGGAGAGGGGCAGAGAGGGAGAGAGAGAATCCCAAGCAGATTCTGGTGCAGAGCCTGATGCGGGGCTCCATCTCAGAAAACTCAAGACCATGACCTGAGTTAAAAACAAGAGTCAGATATTTAACTGACTCTGCCACCCAGGTGCCCCTATATATCTTTTTTTTCTTCTTTAAATGATTATTTATTTATTTTTGAAAGACAGAGAGACAGAGAGAGAGGGTAGGAGTCAGACAATATGAAGCAGGCTCTGAGCTGTCAGCACACAGCCTGATGCAGGACTTGAACCCACAAACTGTGAGATCATGGCCTTAGCTGAAGTCAATTAACCGACTGAGCCACCCAGGTGCCCCCCCTTTTTGTTTAAATGTTTATTTATTCATTTTTGAAGAGATTTTTAATCCCTTTTAATAACTAGCTATTCCTTTAGTACTTTTTCAATATTGTAATTTTGATTGCTTTGATCTGGGGCAGAAAATCAAACAAGCCTTAGCACTTGAAGGAATGCATTTCTGTAGCTTACTGAAACAGAGTGTTTATGATATGTAAAGAGAGCCTAACATGCATCACGAAAAAATGATGGCCAACTGTTTTTCCCCCTAGTTTACTAGGTATATTGCTAAAGCAAGATGTTATATGAAAATAAGGATTAAGACTACCTTAACTTTGACTTTATAACTCCTATGTGGTACATGATAGAACGATATGCATATTTGTTATATGAATGAATGTTATAGTCATCCACAAAAAATGAAAGAATCTCTTTGTGTTCTTTCCCTCAGAAGTCTCTGAATAGACCACCAGCATAATGCGGACCATGGGGATGCACTTTACGTTACTGCATAAATTTTTATATAAATCTGGTACTCCACAGTCAATTTATTTTACTATGGTTACTTCCTAAAACAACAAATGGCATTCCCACATATGAGCCAAATGAATCCAAAAACACAATTCAGTTATACATTTAAACAGTGAAAATAGTTTTATACACAATGTAAGAAGTTAAGAAACATGTCTTTTAAAACAAGATTCTGTACACAAAACCTGCTGTTTGTGTCATCAAAGTCTGACCTGCTCTGACTAGCCTGAGTCCCACTCAGTCTTCCCACAACAGGCAGCTTGGCAATCAATAACAGGTCACAGGAGCTGAAGGTCAAGGATTCTACACCTTGAGGTCTCACATTTATTTTCAGTTCTTAGCCCCAGTATGCTTGGATCTTATTTCTTAACTCTTACATATGAAGCAGAAAATGTTTTGCAATGTATTGCATCCAATGTATTACGTTTACACACACATAGAACTACCCAATTATAGTGTCTGAATGTCATCAGGATGAAGACGATGCACTTAACACAAAAATCAAATTAACAATGTCATAAGATTGATATTAAATTCTCGCAAAACCAGTTTTAACTATGACCAACTTAGAGGGAAATATATTCAATCCATATATGTGTCTTTAATCCAATAAATCTTATTTGCTTCCCCAAATTAATCTAAAACATATATGCTGCCATGAATCGCTTTGCTTACTCAAAAGAAATCGAAGGACAAAGAAGTATTTCCAGAAGACAGATGAACTATAAAACGGTAGTGAAATAAATTTTTTTAAATATTTTTATTTATTTCTAGAGGGGGGAGAGAGAGAGAGAGAGAGAGAGAGAGACAGCATGAGCAGGGGAGGGTCAGAGAGAGAGGGAGATACAGACTCTGAAATAGGCTCCAGACTCTGAGCTGGCAGTCAGCACAGAGCCCGAAAAGGGGCTCGAACCCACGAACCGAGAGATCATGACCTAAGCGAAAGTCGGACGCTTAAACGACTAAGCCACCCAGGCGCCCCTGAAATAAATTTCTAATAACAACAGCTTTGACTCAAAGCTATTTTTTTGCAAATCAGAGTAAATATGGCAGCTATTTTTCTTCAGTGTCATGAAAACTATTGAGTAAATTATCCTAGAGTAAACTGAGATTGACAACATTATTCATTTAGGAATCCTCAGTGAACTTTCTTGAATGTGCTTCCAAGTTAAGCAGTCATGTGACACCCTACATATCTAACGTTTGTGCCGTCTGCAGTTGTATTGTTTGTGATGCACACAGACACAGACAATTAAGTTCCCCAGGAGAGCACTGTTGGCACAAGCCGGTAGAAGTTTTCTTTATGCTGAAACCATGAAACAACAGACTAAATGGCAGCCAAGAAGAGGAAGTCATGATCGCCGGCAGTACACTCTCACTCACCTTTCTCTAGTGAATTAATTTGCCATGAACATTAGAAATAGCATCCTTCGTGTCAGAAGTAAAATCATTAGATCACCATCCGGAGATCGGACAGGAATTAGACAAACCTCTAGTAACTCTGATGCCACAGTAATTATAATCTTCAGTAACTCAGTGGCTCAAGAGTTTTACTCATCTGTTGTCTTAACTGATGGACATCTGTCTGTGAGACCTATGGGCCCCATGTGGCTATTTAAAATACCAACAGATGCAGGATAACCAAAATGAGCAAAAGCTCAGTTTAAATGACAGAAAAGTTTGGTTGTTATCAGAAATAAAAGTAGATAATAGTTAAACAGCAATGATAGATACTGATAATGGAGAAATACTTTCTTTTATTCCATTTATTTATTCTATGCTCATCTACCCTCTCACTCCATGACTTCTGACATCATGATAGGTCATAAAGGGCTATTAACTAAAGCCCTTCAACACACCCTCCATATCAAAACCAGAGAAGATTTCCAATAATAGTACTATAAGTGTGCCATTTCAAAAGAAGGGTCTTCAGACTTCATAATCTGCTGCAGATCAACCTCTACATCCACATTTCTCCTGCATTGACCAAGACATCCTTAACGTTCCCCTCGGCTCCACTAAACTTCTGAAAAGCTACTTCTTGACTATACTCCTCTTACCTCCCCTTTTCTTAGAGTATTTACCTTAAAAAAAACTTGCGATTTTATATTCTTTCTCTGCTCCACTGAAATGTAAATCGTCTTCCAGCCTCTTACTGGGATTATGACCCATGAATGTCTTTGGTTAGGACAACAAAGCCATACCTTTGAAATCCTCAAGGAGATAGATCGCCTATATCTCAGACTTTGGTGGGAGGGTCGAAGTCTAACTTTGCTAACCACCAATTAGCAAACACAGATATTCTAATCACACTGACCAATCTCCTTCTGGGGCTCTCCAGTTCCTTTCTATTAGTTTAACCCACAGCTTAAAAATCAGTACAAACACACCCACCTTTTGTTTCAATGGAGTTGAGTTTGGTCCGTCTCCTCTATTGCAATAGTCTTAACCATTAAGGCAGTAATCTTGAGTAAAGTCTTCCTTACCTGTTTAACTCTCTTGGGTGCAATTTCTCTTTGCCAGCACTTCCTCTGAGCTGTTTCTCATGCCTCTTTGTGTGTCCTCCCCAGTCTCCCTTTTTTAAGATTCTAATTATTTTGCAAGACCTAGATTAAATGAGAGTGCAGTTAGCTGAACTGAAATTACACAGGAATGGGGGAGAGACAATTGCTCTATATGATTTAGACCACCCTGCTCTATATGATTTAGACATTCTCTCTCAGAACAGTCAGTATCTTTAATAAGAGACTGGAAGATTGGAGAAAATGTCCTTTCTTTCCTAGCAGTTATCATGACATTTCTTGGGTTTCCAATCTTCACATATTCTCTTAGAAGGGGACTACCACTTAGAAAGGGGGGGAAATAAAAGGAATTAGAACACTGTGAAATTTGTCTTGCTGAAACATTTTTCAGTTACTTAAAAGACGAAGAAGACTATCATCTTCTCTCTCACCAGGCAACTTCCCTTCAAATGACTTTGTAATGTCACTGAATACAGAACTCTGCTGAGCAGGGAATAGAAACATTGATGTCTGTGGAAAAGTGCTAAAGAACTCCTTGACATTTTGTGTCTGGCACTGTAAGGAAGTTTACTTATGAGAAAAGTTTATTGTGATGCTCATCAGGCATCGAATGTTCTATTTTTCCCCATACAAAAATGTATAATTATGTGCAGTAGTGTATACGTACATCTGAGTAGAAAAAACACAGTGGGAAATGAGGGCAAGCATGAGAGAGGGGTTATGTGTTGTTTTTCCTTTCATCTTGAGGCTTGACAGAGGAAAAAGATTAAATGGAAACAAAAAAACATAATGACCACAAATCTATAAATTAGTGGTTGAAAGAGAATATTAAGGTCCTATTAAAAAGAGTCGTCTCAACTCCTCTAACTCAACATGCAATGTGTTCTCATATTCTCTGAATCTGACATAAAACTTATCCCAAATTTCCCACTACACAGAGCCATTATGACTTTGTTCCCACCATCTCTCAACTGGACTCCTGCAAAAATTTCAGAAGTGATATTCTGGATTCCCCTTTTTCCTTCTAAAATCTATTTGCTACCTGACAGTGAAAATAGCCTGTGTGAAATGGTATCATGGTTTCAGCAAAAGACAAAGCATGTCACTCTCCTGTTCAATAACCTCCAAATCTGTCAAAAAAAAAAAAAAAATCTCAACAACTTGACCACGGGCTAAAAGGCACTATACGAACAGCCTTACATCTCTTTCTCCAAAATTACTGCCTTTTATTTTTCCCACTAGACCCTCCAATCAAGGAAAACTGGAATTATTGCTATTCCTCAGAAGCAGATACCTAGAATATACCTCCCGGAGATCTCCACAGTATACACTCCCTTACTTCATTCAGGATTCTGATCAGATATTTCCATTTTAGAGTCTTCTAGAATCTCTCCTTGAAATGGATCATTTCTCTCTCCAAATCATCTTCTAACATATAATCCTTTTTATTGTTTTTACAGCAAAAAGTCCTCCTCAAATAATAGTATAAAAACAATAATCAGATTGTATTGCTTCCTAGTCACACTCTGCCCAACCCCTCACCTCTCACAGTGGCTGCTTCTCATTGCACTAAGGATAAAAGCCACAACATTTTCTATGGAAAAAAAAGGTCATATGTAATAAGAGTCCCTCCCATAACTGTGAACTACTCATCACACACCATTCTATCTACCCACTTGTTCCTTTCCAGATATTCTTCCAGCTATTCTGATACAAAGCTGGTTCCTGTTTTAGAGTCATTACATCTATTGTCCCGTGCATGGGAACACTAGTTCTCTATTGAGGACTTCCTTAATCACAGTACTAAAGTACCACTGCATAGAACACTCTATTGCCTTATTTTTCATGGCATTTATAACTATTTTATATGTTTCCATACCTATTTTATTTGATTTCTGCACTTCCCAATAAACTGAGAGTAAAAGAAACATTTGGCTCTCTGGGTTATCACTGTATCTTTGGCTCTAAGGAATAATGCCTGCCATGTAACAGGACTCAGTAAATATGCTGAATAAATAAATTCTATGTACATTTATAGGCAATTTTCTTTAAATGCCACACATGACTGTCAGAAACACATCAATTTCCTGGAATTATGTCACTTTTGAAATATTATGTGTTATTTTCTTTAATGTTGAAGAGAAACTTGACTTGGCTTCCTCCCTTGGGCAATTCAGTTTGTCATGATATTTGATTAAAGGAACAATAGATAACATAGCTTCAATTTGAATGATCCCCATGATCTCTGACATTTCCTTTTTTAGTATCATTCTAAGGTACTAGTATAAAGAAGGCAGAACAAATAATAATCGTAAGATCCTTGACACTCAATTCCTTTTCTACTGTGTTGATTACTATAATAGTTGACTATTTACTTAGTAGCTGAACCTCTAACTTAGACTTCTTTACTAAGCTTTAACTTCCCATAGTTCATATCCACTTGACTTTCTATTACCTCAAAGTCAACAAATGAAAAAGGAGCATACTATGTTTCCTGTTGCCAACCTAAATCCTCCTCCTGTTTTGCCTTTACTCCTGATTTTTCCCTCTACCTCGGTGACAGCTTTTAACATGAACCAAAAGCAAGACTGGTAAGTTATCTTAATCCCATTCAGCTGCCCCACTGAATGTTTTCTACACAACTTCAATCATTCAATAATGCAATGCCAGGGGCGCCTGGGTGGCTTAGTCGGTTAAGCGTCCGACTTTCGCTTAGGTCATGATCTCGTGGTTCGTGGGTTTGAGCCCCGCATCGGGCTCTGTGCTGACTGCCAGCTCAGAGCCTGGAGCCTGTTTCGGAGTCTGTGTGTGTCTCTCTCTCTCTCTGACCCTCCCCTGCTCACGTTGTCTCTCTCTCTCTCTCTCTCTCTCTCTCCTAGAAATAAATAAAATCTTTAAAAAAATAATAATAATAATGCAATGCCAGAATTAGAAATCTGAACAAAGTATGTGAAACAATTATTTTCATTCTCTGAACAACAGCCAGTTGAATGCTGTGAAAGAAATAAAACAAATGAGATAAATCCTGCCATTAGTCTGGCTTTCTAACTTAACACGAGGTGCTTCTGGTACCATGGTGCAGGAAGGACCCAGAAGCAAAAGACAGTGGTCTAGCTGAAAAGAGGTAACACAGGTAAGATTTCACAGAAGTTCAGGTAATAGGATTTACAGAGCTGAATAAGAAAGAGAAGGAAAATAGGCAGAGAAGGAGCTTCACAAATCTACATATAGGTCTTTTTAAATTCCTTGCTGAAGAAGAATCTGGGAGTACTTCAGGAGGATGGGAAAAGAAAAACACCATCGAAACAATGAACAACTGTTGAGAAACCATAAACTGGAAAACTACTGTAGCTTACACATTATTTGGGTACCAACCAGCAAGTGTGGAGAGATCTCTTTGAACATCCAAGGAAATCAACTGAGATGCTGGAATGACCATAACTTAAGGTGTAAGGTAAGCACTAAACTAGTCATAGATTATAGGTTATGGAGATATATCCTAACAAAGCATCAGAAATAAGTCTGTAAGAACAAAAATATCCACAAATAATTGCCTGCTGAAACAAACATTTTTTAAAGGAAGGTGCAGACATTCAAAACATAACATTCAAAATGTCCAAACCCAATAAAAAATTACTGGACATCAAGAAATAAAATATGATCTGTAAGCAATATATAAAATCACAAATAGAAAGGTAGCCAGAAGTAACTGAGATGATGGATAGCCAATAAAATTTTAAAATAGCAATTATGGATATGTTAAAATATTTAAACATAGATGCAAATAAGGACAAATGAGAAGGAAATTTAAAAAATATGAGAACAAAATGGAACTTCTAGAATGAAAAAAAATACAGTATCTGAAATTTAAAGACATACTAGATATAACTAATAGCAGTTTAGAGACTGAAGAAGAAAAGATTGGTGAACTTGAGGAATTACACCTGTAATGAAGCACAGAAATATTGAACTCTTAGAAGGAGGTGAGAAGATAAAGTATTTCTAGTGATAATGACTTCCAAATTATTTAGATATGATAACAATATCAACTCATTCACATGAGAATCTCAACAAATCACAAGCAGAATGAACACAAAGATAATTTCAAGGACATCATAATTGAATTCCTAAAATAAAATAAATAAAAACACTCAAAAATCAGCCAAAGTAAAAGACATGTAATGTACCAATGGTCTCTAGAGAATGACATCTCCTTTTTAAAATCTCAAGCAAATGTCCACAGAAAACTGTAACCTGAAAACAAGTGCAGAAGAGGATGCAGGGCATTATAGTCCTAAGTGTTTCCTCTGCTGTACTTAGTTGACCACAGAACAGAAAGGAAAGGATGGAAATTGACAATAGCTCATTTCCCCAATGATCTCCACTGCTTACATGCATCAAGTGTTTAATGTATTTCATATAATGATATCAATGCTAACGTTTTAAATATTTTTTCATATATTTATTTTAATATTATGATGGTGTTTGACAGGAAGCTATTTATCTGAAGAGTAAAACCCACGGCTTTTATCTTAATGAAAAAATTTATGATTCTCCAAAAGAAAAATGTTCTCTTGAATCCAGAAGACTTTGTAGACCTAAAAGTCTAACTTATTTTCTGACACACATTTGCAGATGTTTGTGAAATAAGGGAAAGAATACAACTACCTTTGCATTAAAACTGTAAACCCTTTTTTTAATTTTTTTTTTTTTTTTTTTACCTAATCTAAAATCCCTTCCATGGCATCCCAAGCCCACAAGATAAGGTCCAAGTTCAGTTCTTGTCCTTACAAGAACTTTAGGTCTATTCCATTTTTCTCCCTGATATTTTGGTTCTGACACTCCATTTAGCCAAAACATCCTTTTTTGACTTTCCTTTTTCTACCCAAAATGACCCCATACTAAATTAGAAGCCTCTTGCTAAATGTATCCAGAGCATCCTGCACTCCTTCTAGCAAAATATTTGTTTCACTTTAACTGCTTATTGAAATTGTTTTCTTTCTTTCAAGTCGGATTTACTATGGAGCAAATGAATCTTAAGCCTCCAGGTCCCTCACTTAAGGCAGCTACATTCAAGGCCCTGGTTATTGAGTACTGACAAATCAAAGTTCACTTAAAATTAGTCCCTGAGCATGAAATCTCAGATCCCCTAAATTCTTGTAGCTGATATAGGAAATAAAATCTTTGGGGTTTTACTACATAATGAGTAAAAAACCAAAAGAAATTAGTAAACTATAATAAAATGGACAATCTTGCTAGAGCAAACACTAAATTGAATGTGTGTTTTTTAGGTATCTTTTAAGAATTAATTATTTGAAAGTCCGATACAAGTCAAATCATCATTGCAAAACAATATTCACACTAGAAAACCCTTCCCTTTTTAGGCACTCAGGAATATGGAAGGAACAGTTATTACTCTGTTCCGTTATAAATTAAACGAAATTAAGTAGGGTTTTGGGTTATATGCTCTTCTGTCCAAATCTCCAACAACTTCTCTGAAAATAACCACCAGTTTTCTTTAGAGGAAACATTTGGGGTGTTTATATGAAACTCAGCATTATGTGCAAACAAGTGAGAACCATCTGGTTTAACAGTTAAAATATAAAACCTGCTTATTCCGGAAAGTGGAGGAGTACTTGGGGGAAAGTAATTCAATAGAGGTGTTGGGATGGTAATATATCCTATTTTGATCAAAAGCTTAAATGGGCCTGATTCTGGCCACATGAAGTAAGCCAACTCTTCTAACATTATCTGAAATCAAGGTTACTAATATCTTAAGTTTCACAGGTTTTGAATCCTGATTTAGATTGAGGGAAGATAACATTTTTGTTTTCCATCCAATTCTTACCAAAACCCGCATTTTAAACAAGCCTATAACTAGTGAGATCACAATGAGATTTTTGAACCCTGGGGCCATAGAGAGAGAAGCAAAAATCAGAAAGGCAATAAGGAAAAATCAAGTAAAAGCAATACGTAATAAAATCTCAGCCTCTTTTTTTATCTGCTGAGAATATACCATATATTCCCCTTCTGCGTCATTAGGCCCATCAAGAATAATCTTATGTATAGCTGATCAATTAATGTTTCATGAAATAAATACTTAAAACGAGTTATATTTTAAGATTTATTGAAATTCAAACTTGTTTTGCATCTATAAAATGAGAGGTTTGAGCCAGTCATGCTGAGATTCATTCTATTGTTAAAAATTTGATAGAATACTGTATAATGTAACATGCTCACAATGCACAATGTGTCAAAGTTGAAATAAATAGGTTATAAAAAATGTAGATTATAAATATGCAAATGTGGTTTTTAAGTTTTTACACACGTGTGCAGCTCCATTTCTATCACTATGTATGTAGCTTCATTTCTGTCTCTAAACTGCAAATTTTATCTGGGATATTCTCAAGCCTTTATATTAAAAAATATGAAACTGAAAAATAAAAAAACTCAATTTACTTGAGACAAAATTCTGGATACTTAGATATATTGATTTTTAACATAAGTTTTCAAGACTTTTTAAAATATGGTGAAACTGTATAAATAGCAACAAAAATGTTTCCATCTCTAAGAAGAAAAAAATAGGGTAAAATATCAAGTAATCGAGTATTTTAAGATGAATAATGTTAAAGATTAAGTGATAACATTCAAAAAGTCAGTAATAGGCACTTTTTCAAGGTTTTATGATGCTCAAAATGAGAACATACAGAAATAAAACAGAAAGACCACTTGGAATAAGTTGACAATATGTTTCCTTCAAGATTAATCATAGCTTAGAACAGGTCAAATACATCCATTTATTAAAGAAGTTTTACAATCAAAACTTTTAATAACTGACAACTGTCCTGGTGTCCTGAGTCACCTCAGTCCCTGAGAGGAATGATCTCTCCTTCTCACTAAATCACACCAGATTATGTGACAAGGCATATGATGTGTTAGTGGCCACATGCTGACTGAGCAGCTGTACAAAATGAATTAAAACCAAATTGTGAAAACATCTAGAACTAAAAACTTTTTAGAATGTTAAATGAAAATAAAAAGATGTTTATATGGATTACACAATCTAAGGAAGTACTGATTTGAACATATTTAAAATTAACATTTTGTAACCTGTCTTTGAATGGTAAATTATGTTTCATTATGAACATACTGGATTATATAGATTTCTACTTAATGGCCAGAAATTTACCCCAGAAGTATAAAAATATGTGATGGCAGCCTGAATACCAACATTTTGGAGCATTTAGCAGAATGATTACTGAATTACTTGATATCAAGAAATATTGGTGGTATACATTTTAAATAGTAAAACATCATTCTTGGATATCTATCGGAATTATCAAGTTACTGCATTTCCAATGCCAAATTTACCCTTCAATATATGCTCTGTGATACTGAACATAGTTTCTTTAAAAGTTTCTCTTATAGTAAGCACGATATTAAGCTTTCTCAGTAGAGGTTGCCAGAGGGACACTACAGAAGAGAGGTCTGCATTTCCAGAAGGTGCACTCTTGGTCGGCAGCATGAGTGTCAAAACTGTCCCAGCTATACATGTAATCTCTTGGGACTCTTGCAGCCTTGACTTAGGCTAGTGATCATCATGCTGCAGTTATCTTACTGAATTACTTAATAAGAGTTAACATGACATAAACACTCTGTGCTGCAGGCTTCCTGCACACAGCAGAGCCCCACATTCCTTGCTCATCTATCCCAACGCCCCAGAGGTTTGTCCCAAGGTTCTCCTGATGCTGCAGCCTTGTCAATGTCATGGACTTCCCAACACAGACACCATGCCTTCCAAGCTTTCTGTTCACATTGGTGCCCTCCCTCTCTCTGTATGACTGTGTGCTTGACTGCAGGGGACCAGCCTCTGCAAGCCAGGGTAGGCCCGGAGAGTGATGGTTGGCGTCGGCGAAAGAAGACACGGAACCAGCCTCTTCAGATGGACTGCTCAAATTTATTTTTCAGCTTAGAGTTTTTATATAGAAAATTCAAACAATCATGCTTAAACAATTTACATTTTTTGAGTACAGTCATAGGACTTAACATTTCTAAGTTTTCTTGGCAACAGTGATTTCACAGTACATGATTTCCACTTCAACCAATAAAATTTAACCAGGTAGTCATAACAAAGTTTTAAATATTCTTTACTACATATGGCAGGGTATCTAAGGATAAGTGAAGCATATTGCCAGGATACATGAGATCACAGTGCCCTTTAATTGTTTAAGTTCAGTGGGCATGCAAAAACAGGATATATTTGTACCTGCAGTTGTAGGTAACAGACTCTCACCACCCCTTACTAAGAAAGAACAATGTCAACATTTATCATAGATGACGCATGGAAATGTTTTATGTGGATCAACTAGAATTTGGTCTCTGCATTTACCAATCTCATTCTTTGACCAGAACAATCCATAAGTTGCCTTACAGGCTTGAGGTCAGCAGGCAAATACTTCTCTAACATTTTTTCGAGAAAGCCCTCCAAAACTAGTAAGTCTTGTTTTTGTCTCTGCTTATGGCATAATATGTATTCTTACTGGCAATTAGACTCATACAAGGAAAATGAATTCTCGGTCTCTTATAGAACCCATGCATACCAGACTGTCTCCAATTTTGCTAGTTACTACAATATTTATTAGACAACATCTGATTGAGGGGGCAGACATGATATTTAGGTGCATTCCATTTTGCAGGAAGGGGGGAACTTTGGGCGATTCCGGTTTCATATTAACCCTAGAATAGACTAACAGCAGAAGTGAGAGTAAAAGGTACAGACAAAGTAGAGAAGAATTCTTCCGGGGGTTCTTCTGACTGCATTGCAGCTCTTCCCTGGGCCTTGCCATCAGGGATGATCTGCGCAGTCCTTTCACACAGGTGTTTCCCTGGGCCTTGCCATCAGGGATGACCTGTGCAGTTTCAGTCTCCGGCACCTGACCACACCGAGTATAGCTTACCTGTGCCTCTTTGGTATTCTGGAGGGTTGTTCCTGTTTGCCCAGAAACTGTGGATGAGGCCAGGCAAGCCAGTGAACTTCTCTCCCATCCAGTGGCCTATAAGTACACCTTCCCTCCCATCTGATATCTATGGATATCAGAACCCTAGCCCAGGAGTGGGCCATCTTTTTAAGTATAGCTTTCACTAACTTGTCTTCCTTAAAGATGTCATATTTCTTATATCTCATAAGTATGTGTATCTTAATAATTCACTATATTAAACTTCCCCTGATTATATCACTTTGTAGTTTAGGCTCTTGATTTGATTCAGACTGATAAAGATGGGATTTGGGGGGTTAGCTATGTCCTTGAGCCTGATTTCAATGCAGGTTCCTTCCCAAAGAGAAACGGAATGCTAGTGAACCATGGCCTGCAGTGGAATAACAAGCCATAACTGTGATTGCCTGTGATAAAATACGGGATGAAATATGGGGAGATCATGTGGCTAATGTGCAGGACTATTTGCAGCATAGGACCATAATGTAGTGTAGATTCTTCCGAGTAGAAGTAGCTTGCCCTCTGTTTTCTGAACAGACGAGCGTTTTATGTTCAAAATTACAATGATAGCCTCATTTGTGCAAGTTGCCTTTGAAGGTCGTGCTCATTTTACTCAGGGCCCTCTACAATCACCCCCTGATGCCACTAGATACATAACTGATGATCACACGACAGCATGCTCTAGGCGATAAGATATGCCTATAACCCAGGAGCATAACTTAACAAATGAAATGACTGCAAGGATCTCACACAACAAAGCCTCTCAGGTGTAAGATTCCTCTCAAGAATATATCAGACATCAGCTACTTCCCCTCAGGTTACCCTCAGGAATTTGACAAAAGACCTGACTATAAATAAACAGACCATAAAACCTATGATCCACAAGGAAAGTATGGCCATAAGCCAACCCTCACACAATGGAAACAGCCAATCAGGAATGGACAACCTGCACCTAGACTTAACCAGCCAATAAGGGTAGAACATGAGAAGGAATAAGGGGAAAGGAAAGAACCCTATAAAACAAGACACTTGCCTACAGTCTTTAGGCCTGTCCCCTCTGTAAAAACAGCTCATACTATTCTTTCTAATATTATACTCTAATAAACTTTCACCTACTGCTTATTTTGTGTCCATCTCTTTATTCTTTGAAGTGGTGAGACAAAAAATCCCAGATATTGAAATAAAAAATCCTGCAACAAGGAGACCTTTAATTTTTGCAAATGTTCAAAAAAATTTTTCTGATCAGATTTGGTCGTGGCCCCGTTGTTCTAAGTTGGAATGGTCATATCCCATAAGCTACTCCACCATATATAAGACCAGAAATCTCCCTGTAATTATATGAATTTTCTATCTCAATTCCATGAGAATAAACACAATGTCTACACTTACTTATTTAATGTGAAGTATCTTCATACTCTGTAATAGAATTTAATTATATGTGTCAGAGAGGACAAAAGTAGACAAAGAAAGTAAATAGAATGTTGATCTAACATAATGCCAAGATACAATAGTGGCTTTGTGTGAAGCAGTAACCTGGAAGTGGACAGAAGTGATAATTAGAAACTTTTTAACTGTCCAGGTGTGTGGCTAAGAACATTGCCCACTAGGACTCATAAAAATCATTTTCTGAGGGTCTCTGTACCAGGAACATCTGTTCTTCTAAACAACTATAAAGAAATATTGGATGTTAAAAATACTGTACTTCTCTTAATTTATTGTATTTGTTTCTGATTTGGATACTCAGAAATTCAGAAATAACAGTCTATTTTTAGTTATTCAATTGTACTTCTTGGATTTACAATAAACTTTATTTTTGCTTTTCTATTATATTTTTCTCTTTGCTAGCATATATGTTAGCATTATATATAAAGTTCCCCTCTGTAATATTAAATATATAAATTTTGGTAGGTGTTTTTGTGTGTGGGTGTAGGGTTTTTTTGGGTTTTTTTTTTTTTATTTTTTAGTATGAAGCAAAAAATACATTAATATATACAAGATACTAAAATCAAAGGCAAAAAGAATAAGGGCCTCTTTTTCTTCCTGACTTACATATTTTCATAAACTACAGGCATAATTTACATAAGATAGCTTCAGTAAGTAGTAAAAAATCCATATATAATGGCCTGAACAAATAAAGAATTTATTGTTTCTCATTACAAGTAGCCAGGAGTCACTAAAGTGCCACAGTTGTGTTTCTTGGTGCTTCTCTTTCATCAAGGCTTCAGTTTAGCCTTTCTGAAATCCATCTGGCTTTTCTCTCCTTGATTCATAATGCCTACCCATCTACCACCCATGTATACTCAATAATATCAAAAGACGGGGGAGGGGGGTTAGTATCTTCTAATACCAGAGAAAATAATACCTTCCCATGAGCCAAGCAGAATACTTCCCTTTACATTTATTAGTTAGGAGAGTCAGATTCTTATGCCTAATCATATTACTAGTGAAGAGACTATAATTTACTGAATGGTATCAACCAATATCCATCCCTTATTACCGGGAAAGGCACTGACCCTGCAAAGCCTACTTTGGGATCCTCTCTCTCCCTCTCTCCCTGCCACTCCCCCATGAGCACCTGCACTCTCCCCCTCAAATAAATAAAGCATAAGAAATAAATAAAAAATAAAAAATATCAAGGTTTTAGATTCAAGAAAAACGGGAACAGTGATAATTGAGTTGAAAAACAAAGCAAAACAGCTGTGTCTGCCAGACTCCCTGAATACTATCTAATAGTTTTTAGGCTCAAAACCTCAAAACCTCAGTCATCAGTCATTCATTCATTCAGCAAAAATTAATGAAGCATAGAATTTGTCCCAACTGCAACTTAGAAGAAATGGACAAATTCCTAAACACACACTCACTACCAAAATTCACACGGGAAGAAATAGAAAACCTGAACAGACCCATAACGAGTGAAGAAATGGAATCAGTGATCAAAAATCTCCCAACAAATAAGAGCCCTGGACCTGATGGTTTCCCTGGGGAATTCTACCAGACATTTAAAACAGAATTAATCCCAATTCTTCTCAAGCTATTCCAAAAAATAGAAGTCGAAGGAAAACTCCCGGACTCATTTTATGAAGCCAGCATCACTCTGATTCCCAAGCCAGACAGAGATCCAACAAAAAAAGAGAACTATAGGCCAATATCCTTGATGAATACGGATGCAAAAATTCTCAACAAGATCCTTGCAAATCGAATCCAGCAGCATATCAAAAGAATCATCCACCAAGATCAAGTGGGATTCATTCCTGGGTTACAGGGCTGGTTCAACATTCGCAAATCAATCAATGTGATCCATCATATCAATAAAAGAAAAGATAAAAACCATATGATCCTGTCAATAGATGCAGAAAAAGCATTTGACAAAATACAGCATCCCTTCTTAATAAAGACTCTCGAGAAAGTTGGGATAGAAGGAACCTACTTAAACATCATCAAAGCCATCTATGAGAAGCCTTCAGCTAACATCATCCTCAACGGGGAAAAACTGAGAGCTTTCCCCCTGAGATCAGGAACACGACAGGGATGTCCACTCTCACCACTGTTGTTTAACATAGTGCTGGAAGTCCTAGCATCAGCCATCAGACAACAAAAGGAAATCAAAGGCATCAGAATTGGCAAAGAGGAAGTCAAACTTTCACTCTTCGCAGATGACATGATACTCTACATAGAAAACCCGACAGACTCCACCAGAAGCCTACTAGAACTGATCCAAGAATTCAGCCAAGTTGCAGGGTACAAAATCAACGTACAGAAATCGGTTGCATTTTTATACACCAATAATGAAGCAACAGAAAGAGAAATCAAGAAACTGATCCCATTCACAATTGCACAAAAAACCATAAAATACCTCGGAATAAACCTAACCAAGGATACAAGAGATCTGTATGATGAAAACTATAGAAAACTTATGAAGGAAATTGAAGAAGACACAAAGAAATGGAAAAACATTCCATGCTCATGGATAGGAAGAATAAATATAGTTAAGATGTCATTACTACCTAAAGCACTCTACACATTCAATGCAATTCCAATCAAAATTGCACCAGCATACTTCTCAAAACTAGAACAAACTATCCAAAAATTTGTATGGAACCACAAAAGACCCCGAATAGCCAAAGTAATACTGAAAAATAAAACCAAAACGGGAGGTATCACCATCCCAGACTTCAGCCTCTACTACAAAGCTGTCATCCTCAAGACAGTATGGTATTGGCACAAAAACAGACACATAGACCAATGGAACAGAATTGAGAACTCAGAAGTGGACCCAAAAGTATACAGCCAACTGATCTTTGACAAAGCAGGAAAGAATATCCAATGGAAAAAAGACAGCCTTTTTAACAGATGGTGTTGGGAGAACTGGACAGCAACATGCAGAAGAATGAAACTAGATCATTTTCTCACACCATGCACAAAAATCAACTCAAAATGGATAAAGGACCTGAACGTGAGACAGGAAACTATCAACACCCTAGAGGAGAAAGCAGGAAACAACCTCCTTGACCTCCACCGCAGCAACTTCTTACTTGACACATCCCCAAAAGCAAGGGAATCAAGAGCAAAAATAAACTGTTGGGACCTCATCAAGATTAAAAGCTTCTGCACAGCCAAGGAAACAACCCAGAAAATTAATAGGCAACCAACGGAATGGGAAAAGATAGTTGCAAATGACATATCAGATAAAGGGTTAATATCCAGAATCTATAAGGAACTCACCAAACTACACGCCCGAAAAACAAACAACCCAGTGAAGAAATGGGCAGAAGACATGAACAGACACTTCTCCAAAGAGGACATCCAGATGGCCAACAGACACATGAAACGATGCTCAGCATCCCTCCTCATCAGGGAAATACAAATCAAAACCACACTGAGATACCACCTCACGCCAGTCAGAGTGGCTAAAATGAGCAAATCAGAGAACTCTAGATGCTGGCGAGGATGTGGAGAAACGGGCACCCTCCTACACTGTTGGTGGGAATGTAAACTGGTACAGCCCCTCTGGAAAACAGTGTGGAGGTTCCTCAGGAAACTAACAATAGAACTCCCTTATGACCCAGCAATAGCACTGCTAGGAATTTACCCAAGGGATACAGAAATGCTGAGGCATAGGAGCACATGTACCCCAATGTTCATAGCAGCACTCTCCACAATAGCTAAAACATGGAAAGAGCCTAAGTGTCCATCAACAGATGAATGGATCAAGAAGATGTGGTTTATCTATACCATGGAATACTACATGGCAATGAGAAACAATGAAATCTGGCCATGTGTAGCAACATGGATGGACCTTGAGGGTGTTATGCTGAGCGAAATAAGTCAGGCAGAGAAGGACAAATATCATATGTTTGCACGTATAGGAGGATTAGGAGGAACTTGACGGAGGAACAAGGGGGAGAAGAAGGGCGGAAATGGTGGGGGAAAGGGAGAGAGGCAAACCATGAGAGACTCTTGAATGCTGACAAAAACTGAGGACTGATGGATGTGGGGGGGAGGGGGGGATGGGCATGGAGGAGGGCACTTTGGGGATGAGCACTGAGTGTTATGTAGAAACTAATTTGACAATAAACTATTTGTAAAAAAAATAAATAAATAAAATAAAATAAAATAAAATAAAATGTACCCCAAAGAGGAAAAAAAAAAAAAATAAAGATTCTACTTCCAAATGTGATTTAAAAAAAAAAAAAAAAAAAAAGAATTTGTCCCAACTGTAGTTCTAGAAAATGAGACATAGAGTAGTTCACAAGAGAGGTAAAATTTCAGGCATCAACAGAGCTTACTATCCAGTGGAGAATATAGAAAAAGAAATTTAAAAGTTGGTAATGTGTAAAATATTAGATCAAAATAAGGGTCAAGGAGAAAAAAATATAGAAACATAAATATGGGTATAAGAAAATAAGCTTCTGTATGGTAGCCAGAGAAGTAAAGTTTTTATTAGACTCTTGGGAGAAAATGAGTGAGCAAATGAAGATGGTTTGAAAAAAAGCAAAACAGAACAAGGGCAAAGTTCTGAAGCAAGTGCCTTTCTGTATTCTTTTAGGAACCCTGAGGGTCAGTATGACTGGAATGAAACAGACAAGAAAGAAGAAAAGGTGAGACAGCACAATAACCTATTTTAAGAGTTATTTTTTTTTAATGTTTATTTAATTCTTAGAGAGACAAGAGTGTGAGCAGGGGAGGGGCAGAGAGAGAGGGAGACACAGGATCTGAAGCAGGCTCCAGGCTCTGAGCTGTTGGCACAGAGCCCAAGGCAGGGCTCAAACTCACAAACTGCAAGACCATGACCTGAGCCAAAGTTGGATGCTCAATTGACTGAGCCACCCCGGCGCCCCAAGAAAGTTGGTTTTTAATATGAATGTAATGCATAGCCACTGGAGAGTTCTGGGATAGAAAAATAACACAAAATACTGGAATTTTAATAGAATCATTTTGTCTGCTATATGAGAATAGATTGAATGAGGGCAAGTACAAAAATAGGGAGACCAATCAATGAGCTATTTCAACAATACAGGTGAGAAAATGGTGGACTGACCCAGGTGGTTGAAAAGAGTGGGAAGTGGTCAGATTCTGTGAATATATTTTGAAACTAAACCAGAGGATTTGCTAACGGTTGAAATGTGAGGATATATGGAGTGAGGACATTGAGAAGAAGACGAGAGATGATTCAAAGATCATACAAAAGTTTTTGGCCCAAATGATTAAAATAACTGTTTTTCAAACTAACTGTTAGTCCCTTACTGTCTCTAACTTTATAAAATTCCAGCTAAACTTTAATTTTAGAATTTATATATCTGACCTACCCCTTTTCTGTGTTTCCTAAATGTTGCCACTCTCTCCATTATTTTACAACCATATTCTAAATTGCATTTTCTGTATTCTTTGTCTTCCCCATCCACTCCCATTTAAAAACTTTGTACTCCTTGAGAGCAGAAATGTTACCTACTGTATCTTTCAATCAGACATATATTTTCCCCTCTTGGGTAGGGTTAGGCATTGGGACTGCAGATATATATTACTGAACATGATTCTACCTTTGTGAACTGTGTTCATTGTTTATAAATGCCACTTCTTAGTGTTCAATCTGTATTCACCGAATTGGGATACAGTACATTGTTTTTATAGAAATATCTTCCATTGTTATTTACAGTGTTGTTGTTTTAATACTGACAAATAACTTCCTTTCACATGAATATTATAAAATGCTATACCTGTAACTTCATCCCATGGGAAAAACATACAAGATTGCTATTTGCTTTCCTAAAGCTCATAAAGAGAATTTCAAACTGCTGGGATGTATCTCAATGACCCTGGTAAATGATTGGCAGTGTTCAATGAGGCCATTTTCAAAGCTTTAAACGAAAAAAGAGACAACAGTATTGTTCAAAGCCTCCAGGCTCTGTTTACTCCTTGGTATTTGGGTTTCAAGGTGACTATTTTATATTTGCAAAGGTAGTTTTCAGAATAGAGGGGAAGTATCGTTTTTAAATATACAATTCAGTAGAAGATATTTGTTTTTGATAAAGTTTATTCCAGTTTATTTTAATTGTGATTTATATAAATATTTTCCCAAGATAAAAAGGGGAGACAAAGGATAATAATTCCATAATGCTGCATAAAATATTTTTTTATACTTCCTGCGAGTGGGCAATACACTGCAGACAACATTCTGGCGCCCAGCTGTCTGGCTTCAAAATGCAGCTTTGCTACTTATTTAATATATTACCTTGGTAAATTATTGAAGTGTTCCAAGCCTCTGTTTCCTTGTCTACAAAAAAAAAGTAAATAATAATTTTTAAATACAATGCTTTTCTCATAGGCTACATTAAGTGTTGAATTGTGTCCTCCAAAAAGATGCATGTAAGTCTTAATTCCTGGAAACTGTGAATGTGACCTTACTTTGAAAAAGGGTTTGTCCAGATATAATCAATTAAGATGTGGTCAGTAGGGCAGACCATAATCCAAAAAAAAAAACAAAAAAAAAAAAAACCCTGCTGTCCTTTTAAGCAAGGCTACCATGTAAAGACAAAGACCCAGAGAGAGAATGCCACGTCCCAGTGGAGGAAGCTGCAAGCCAAGGAATGCCAAGGATTGCTGAGGACACCAGGAACTAAAGGAAAGGCATGGAATGGGTTGTCTCTTAAGAGTGTTCAAGAGAACATTTTCTGCTTCTACCTTGGTTTCAGACTTGTAGCCTTCAGAACTGTGAGAAAATAAATTTGTTGTTCTAAGCTACCCCTAAGGAAACTAATACAGGGTGAATGAGTATGGGTCATTAAACCAGCTTCTATAACTAAAGTATGCAGACTAAAGCCAGGCATATTCTAAGTAGCTTATGAGTTTGGGCTTCTCATATTTTTAATTTTTGTTCATGTTTATTTCTTTTGAGAGAAATAGTGTGCACACACATGAGTGGGACAGAGAGGGGAAGGGACAGAGAAAGAGGGAAAGAGAGAATCCCAAGTGGGCTCCACACTGTCAGTGCAGAGTCCAACATGGTGGTCAATCTCACTAACCATGAGATCATGTTCTGAGCCAAAATCAAGAGTCGGACTCCTATCCAACTAAGCTGCCGAGATGCCCCAGCGGCTTTTAATATTATCAAGCACTTAGATAAAATAGAATATTCTCTTCAGATCCCTGCATTTATTCTAACATTTCAGATCTCTAGTCATTATATGAAATAAATTTAATATAAAACTCATAATGCTTTTAGTTTATTTAGACAGAATTGCTATTCAATTTGTTTAAGCTTTAACTCAGTAATTTTCACTTGTAGTTTATGAGAATATCAATTTGAGGTATATTTGCTTATCTAAGATATCTGAAAATATATAAAAGCATTTAAAGAATGTATGAATTTTGGAAAATCAGTCATTCCTAGTAATTATTTTTACATGTATTTCCTTTATAGAAATAGTATGGAACTGATTTTACAGGTAGAATTTTTCTGTTTTCCATTCATGTTACAGAAAACACTAAATACATTCAGATATGCTTCTAAAAATATTACATCCACATTGCCAAATTATCATATGCAAAAAGAGTGACTTAAAATATATCTCATGGATCTGTTTTTTTTTTAAGGTTTTTATTTTGAAAAATAGTTTGAGATATATAATATAGTATTCAACAATTTTATACATTACTCAGTGATCATCATGATAAATGTATCTTCAATCCCCATCATCCATTTCACCCATCCACCCCCTCTTTCTTCTGGTAACCCTCAGTTTGTTCTATATAGTAAAGAGTCTGTGCTTTGTCTTTTTTCCTTTGTTCATTTGCTTTACTTCTTAAGTTTCAATGAGTGAAAACATATGGTATTTGTCTTACTGTGATTGACTTATTTCACTTAGCATCATAACCTCTAGCTCTGTGTATGTTGTGGCAAATAGCAAGAATTCATTTTTTATGGCTGAATAATATTCCATTATACATGCACACACACCACCTCTTTTTTGTCCCTTCATCTATCAAAGGACACTTGGGCTGCTTCCATAATTTGGCTATTGTAAATAGGGATGCAATAAACATATGGGTGCAGGTACCCTTTGGAATTAGTGCTTTCCTACTCTTTGGGTAAATAATCAGTAGTTCAATTACTGGATCATAAAGTAGTCTATTTTTAACTTCTTTAAGAACCTCCATACTGTTTTCCACAGTGGTTGCACCAGTTTGCATTCCCACCAACAGTGTACGAAGGTTCCTTTTTCTCTAATCCTCTCCAACTCTTGTTTCTTGTATTTTTAATTTTAGCATTCTGACAGGTTTGAGGTGATAGCTCACTGTAGCACTGATTTGCCCTGATGTTGAGCATCTTTTCAGGTATCTGTTGGCCATCCGGATGTCTTCTTTGGAAAAATGTCTTTTCAGGTCTTCTGCCCATTTTTAATTGGATTATTTGGTTTTGCCTATTTTTAACAGGATTATTTGGTTTGGGGGTATTGCATTTGATAAGTTCTTTATACATTTTGGATATTTTCTACTTATCAGACATGTCATCTTCAGATATCTTTTTCTATTCTGTAGGTTGCCTTTTAGTTTTGCTGATTATTTCCTTCACTATCCAGAAACTGTTTATATTGATCTAGTCCCAATAATTTATTTTTGTTTTTGTCTCCCTTGCCTCCTGGGACATATCTAGAAAAATGTTGCTGCAGCCCATGTTAGAATAAATTACTGCCTTGCTCTCTTCTAGGACTGTTACGGTTTCAGGTCTCACTTTTAGGTCTTTAATCCACTTTGAGTTTATTTTTTATATGGTATAAGAAAGTGGTCCAGTTTTCTCAACATCATTTGTTGAAGAGACTGTCTTTTTCCCATTGCAAATTCTTGACTTCTCTGTCAAAGATTCATTGATCATATAACTGTGGGTTTACTTCTGGGCTCTCTACTCTGTTGCATTGATCTTATGTCTATTTTTGTCCCTGTACCATATTGCTTTGATTACTACAACTTTATGGTGTATTTTGATATCTGACATTGTGATACCTCCAGTTTCGGTTTTCTTTTTCAAGATTGCTTTGGCTATTCCAGGTCTTTTGAGGTTCCATGCACATTTAGAATTGTTTGCTCAAGATCTGTGAATAATGATGTTGGTATTTTGACAGAGATTGCTTTAAGTCTGTAGATTGCTTTCAGTAAGATGGACATTTTAACAGTATTTGTTCTTCCAATCATGAACATAGAGTGTCTTTCCATTTGTTGGTGTCATCTTCAATTCCTTTTATCAATGTTTTATAGTTTTCAGAGTACAGTTCTTTCACCTCTTTGGCTAGGTTTATTCGTAGGTGTATCATTATTTTTGATGCAATTGTAAATGGGGTTAATTTACAATTAACTTTACAATTTCTTAATTTCTCTTCCTGCTGTTTCATTATTAGTAGTGTATAGAAATGCAACAAAGTTCTACACATTGATTGTGTATCCTGCAACTTTATTGAATTCATTTATCAGTTCTGGTAGTTGTTTGGTGGAGTCCTTTGGGTTTTCTGTATAGAGTATCATGTCATCTGCAAATAGTGAAAGTTTCACTTTCACATTTACCATATTAAATGTCTTTTATTTCTTTTGTTTTCTGATTGCTGTAGCTGGGATTTCCAGAACTATAATAAATAAAAGTGGTGAGAGTAGACATCATTGTCTTGTTCCTGATCTCAAGAGTAAAGCTCTCAGTTTTTCACCATGGAGTATGATGTTAACTGTGAGTTTTTCATACATGGCTTTAATTATGTTTCATTCATCCGTTTTTAGCAAGAAACCTATTAAATTTTAACATTCTGTGATAGATGATAAAGATAGCATTTAAAAATTTAATGAGAAATACTAAAGATCAAGATTTTCTTTAGCTTGAAACTGGCAATGTAAAAGGTATTTAATTATTAGTTTAGGTTATTCAGGTTTTTAAGTAAATGCTAATATATTGCCAACTCTCAAATGGACACACTGGTTAAAAAAGAAATTACTGTTTCGTTTCATGTGACAGTAGTAATTTCTAAAGTTTCCTCATTTCATGGCATGTGTATTGATATCCTAAACATCCTCTCTTCTCTTTTAATGATATCCCTAGTAGAAAAGGGACATATCTATTTAATGGCTATAAGAAAATGAACATTTTTAAAAGAAAAATTTTTAAAAAAGAAGAAAAAATAAATAAAAGAAGAAGAAAAAGAGAAATATGTGGGCAGGAGGAGTATTAGAAGCAAAAGAAGAGAAAGTAAAAGGAGCTTTCAGGAGAAGACATTCGGTAGTAAGGGCAACTCTTTGAAAACATTTATCATTATTCCATTAATGTGAGGAATGGAGAAAATTACTAGTGGCATGTGGTCTACCTTGGAAAACCTCCAGGACAGATGGAAAATCTAGTGCCTGATTTTAACATATCAGTGAAGCTTCTAAAATGTGCACAGAGCCACAGATTACTTGGTTACTTTCACAGAAGCCTCACAAAGTACTCACAATGACTGGCATACCTGGAAGATATCTAAACACAGAAGCAAAAGAAATCTTTAACTGTATTTCATAAGAATTGCCTAATAACTTTAGGCCATAGACTTGTTCTTGGATTCGATTGAGATGATGTATTTGAAAGTTTTTAGTTAATAAGAGCAAAAATAATTTACTTTGAGTAATCTAAAGACAGATCAGTAATTTATGTTAATCCCTATGGACTCAATATGTTAAGGAGTTTTCTCAATACTTAAATCATAATTATCCTACAGGGTACTAAATCACGTGTCAGCAAATTGTGGCCCAATGGCCAAATTCAGCCTATCTCCAATTTTATACATAAATTTATATAGGAACAGAGCCACACTCATTCCTTTTTATAGGACTATGATTGCTTTCATGTGATAAATGGTAGAGTTGAATAGCTCTATCAGAAGCTGTGTGGCCTGTTTATCATCTGGCCATTTACAGAGAATGTTTGCTGGACTCAGAACTAGATTACATTCTCATTAATGCTTACTCTGATTCTTTTAACACAAATCTAGAAGTAAAAATAAATTTAACAATTTAACTCAGTACTTGCTTCTTAGGTTTTATGGTCAATCTGGTCTAAAGTAGTTCAGTAATTTCTCTTTACACTAAAAAAATCCCTCTAATAATACTTCTTCATACTTTATTAACAGCCATCAGAAAGAAAAAAAAATTGAGTCATAAAATTCTCTTTTATAAAATAACTTGGACAAGATCTCAATAGCCAAGAGTTAAAATGATTCGGATTCCATAATTAAATATGAGATATTAAGACAGATGTTCCTCACAAACTATATTATTAGCCATGATGATAAGTACTGTGAACTTTTAGACATTAGGTAATGTAATGGCTATTGAGGAACTTGATATTTAGTTCAATTTGTAACAGCTAGATACAGATTTTCTAACATACTCTTGCTTAAAATAAATTTCACAGTGACCATATGATGTATCTTTGAATTATAAGAGGAATTTGCAGCAAGTGCGTGATAATTTTCAACTGTGCTTATCTGTGAAAGAACACACAAAATTAATTATATATGGTCCTTCAAATGTTTAGGTAATGTGACCAGCAGAGACTCATTACTACAAAACCCGATTAGGACTTTTTTCTTTTCTACAAAGAACACTCTAATGGAGTTTTTCAAAGAAGTAAAACTTTTAGGTATGCCTTAGAATGGCTTAGTTGAAAATGCCAAGAGAATCTATGAAACAGGAAAAAAAAATCTATAGATTAGCCAGCAGGAGAACAAAACTGAATTTTCTTGAGATTTCCAACAGTTCCCCCAAATTTACAATTTTTATCATCATGGATTAAAAAGATATTCCTGTGACTTACAAGATAAAGAGACTTCTAAGTTTATCCAAGGTTATACACCATAAAAGCAAAGAGAAGAACAGGACTCTTTGAGAACCCAAGAGAACTACAAGATTTGTTGAGGTTAATGAAGTGTAAAACTTTTTTAAGGAATAGATATGACATGCAGTTTAAAATATAGTATTGCTGATTCCCATTCAAATTTTACCCTCAGGTTCTAACTACTAATTATGACAACCAACTCATTTATTCTCCAACCTAATCCTATATTTAAACTTTTCTTTAAGATCATTTCTGATTTTAAAAATTTACATCTTTCCTCTTTTTTATTTATTTTTTTTGTTTAGCTAAAGGTTTGTCAATTTTGTTTACATTTTCAAAGAACCAATTTTTGGCATCATCAATTCTTTGTTATTTTTCTATTCTTTATTTCATTTTTATCCACTGCAATTTTGCTCTTTTTCTAGTTTTTTAAGATATAAACTTAAACTATTGATTTGAGGTCCTCTCTAAAAGTATGTATATATTGATATACATTTCCCTCTGAGGACTGTTTTCACTGCATCTCGTAAGTTTTAATATTTTGTTTGGTTTTTATTCATCTGTATTTTTTTTTAATAATTTTTTCACAGAAAGTTGATTTCTTGGGTTTAACAATTATTTTTTACATCATTCATTTATTCCTTTCTTAAGAATTTTAATAGACTTTTGTTTGTATGTGCACCATTTATCCCATTATATTTTCTGCTATTTACTATTTTTAAATTATATAGTTGAAATGTATTAATTTCAGATATATAACATATTGATTCAACAATTATATACATTATGAAATGCTCACAATAAATATATTACAGTATTATTGACTGTATTCCCTATGCTGTACTTTACATCCCCATGATGGTTTTATAACTGGAAGTCTGTACCTCTTAGTCCCCTTCACCCATTTTACCCATGTAGGTATTATCTAATATCCCTTTTTTCTTCATCAACTCATTAAGGACATGTTGTTTAATTACCCCACATTTGTGAATTTTCCAATTTTTCTTTGGTTATTCATTTCTAGCTTCATGCCTTTTATTTGGAGAATGCACTTTATCTGATTTCAATCTTTATTTTTAAATTAATATTTATTTTGTGACCTGAAATATGGTTTATCTTGAACAACATTGGTATGAACATAAGAAGGACATGTATTCTACTGTTGTTAGCTTTAATGTTCTGTATGTCTATTAGGTCTAGTGTTATTCAAGTTCTCTTTCTTTAAAGCTCATTTTTTGTTCTGAGAGAGAGACAGAGAGAGAGGAGGGAGGGCAGGCATGTGCTTGCACATGAGGAAAAAGCAGAGAGTTTCCCAAGCAGGCTTCATCCTGTTGGTGCAGAGCCTGACAAGGGGCTTGATCTCATGAACTGCAAGATCAAGACCTAAGCTGGGAAGCCTGGGTGGCTCAGTCAGTAAAGCGTCCAACTTCAGCTCAGGTCATGATCTCATGGTTTGTGAGTTCGAGCCCCACGTTGGGCTCTGTGCTGACAGCTACCTCAGAGCCTGGAGCCTGTTTCAGATTCTGTGTCTCCCTCAGATTCTGTGTCTCCCTCTTTCTCTGATCCTCCCCTGCTCATGCTCTCTCTTTCTCTCAGAAATAAATAAAACATTAAAATAATTAAAAAAAAAAAGATCATGACCTAAGTCAACATCAAAGTTCTGATGCTTAACCAACTGAGCCACCCCAGCACCCCTCAAATTCTCTCTTCATTTTCTTTCTGTTTAGATATTCTATTCATCATGGAAAGTGGAGCATACAAGAATCATCATAGAACTATTTCTCCACTCAATGTTCCCTTCATATATTTTAGGACTGTGTTGTTTGGTGCCTATACCAAGACAACAGTTTTAATTTTATGTCTTCTTGATGAATTGACCTTCTTACCAAAAAATAATATTTTTTTTGTCTCCTGTAATAGTTTTATTTATGGTGAAAAGTGTTGTATTATATTAGTAGAGCCACTCTATTTGGTTACTATTTGTATAAATTATTTTAGTTATTATTTGTACAAGTTACTTTTTCTATCCTTTTACTTCAACCTATTGGTGTGTTTGGATCTAAAGTGGATCTTTCATAGATAGCATATAGTCAGATAATTTTTGAAATCCATTACGCCAACATCTACCTTTTGATAAAGAACCTCTCTCTTGCCTCTTTCAAGATTCTTTTGTTTTGTTCTTCAGCTATATGATTATAATGTGTTTCAGCACAGTTTTCTTGTAGCGTGAATTTCATTGCCATTCTTACATGTATAGATTCACGTATTTTAAAAATTTGGAAAATTTTTGGCCTTTATGTCTTTAAACATTCTTTCTGTTT
This sequence comes from Hyaena hyaena, assembly GCF_003009895.1. Classification (NCBI taxonomy): domain Eukaryota; kingdom Metazoa; phylum Chordata; class Mammalia; order Carnivora; family Hyaenidae; genus Hyaena; species Hyaena hyaena. Next base: position 780,676 of record NW_024081506.1, read on the forward strand.
ATCTCTTTTCCTTCAGTGATTCTATGATACATATGCTGCTCTTCTTGATGGTGCCACACAGGTCCCAGAGGGTCTGTTCACTTTTTAGTTTTTTTTTTGTTTTGGGGGGGGGGTTGTTTTGTCTTATTTTTTTGGTCTCTTCCTCAGAATAATTTCTATTGTCCTATCATAAAATTTGCTTTTTTTTATTCTGCCTAATAAAATCTGTAGTAGAATCTGTCTACTAAGTTTCACTTTTTGTACTTATCAGCTCCATAATTTGTATTTGCTTTCTTTTTATAACTTCTCTTCATTAATATTCTCATTTTGTTCCAACATCATTTTCCTGGTCTCTTTTAGCTCCTTGAGCAGATTTAAGATAACTGATTACATCTTTTTGTAGAGTGAGTCAATTTTCCGAGCTTCTATAGGGACAATTTCTGTCAACTAATTTCATTCCTCCGAAATGAATCATACATTTCTGTTTCTATGTATGCCCTCCAATTTTCTGTTAAAAACTGGAAGTTTGATATTGTAATGCAGTAATTCTGGAAATCAGAGTCTCCTCTGTCACCAGAGTTTACTCTTTTAGGTTGTGGATGACTGCTGTCATCCTTTTTTCAGTGACTTTTCTAAGCCTTTTTCTAAAGGGTGTATTCTTTATCATATGTGGTCACAGAAAGCTCTGTTCCTTTTTAGCTAGCATTTTGGCAGAGATTTCCTTGACTGTTAGGAACACATTACAGTTGTTGTTATATTTTATTATTTTTTACTTATAAATTTATTACTATATTAACATTTTTGAATAATACAAAAATTATATATAATTTATATCAAATTTAGATTTACAATTGTATTTCAATCATATAAACCCCTGGGAAGTTATCTATATGATTTCAAATTCCTCTCCTATTATTACTTAAATTCACTTCAAATAAGCATCCCCTTAGCTACTCCATTGAAAGTGCTATTACCAAGTTTGTCAATCATCTCCACTCCCATTAAAACAATTGCCAAATCTCATCAGGTTACAATCTTGCAGTCTGTGGGTTCAAGCTCTGTGTCGGGCTATATACTGACAGCTTGGAGCCTAGAGCCTGCTTTATTTTCTATGTCTCCATATCTCTCTGTCCTCCCCCACCTCCATTCGTGCTTCATGCTCTCTCTCTCAAAAATAAAATAAACATTAAAAATTTTGTTTAAAAAAATTGCCAAATCTCAGTCATTGTTCTTGGTTGACTGTTATCATTTAACACTGTAGATAGTTCTTCTTCTTAAAATATCCTTTAAATTTCAGAATACTATACTATTAGCTTTTCTTTTTTTCTATCTCACTGAAACTCATCTTTCTGTGCTGGTTCCTCCTAATTCCCTTTCTAAACTCTGGGGTACTCCAAGACTTGTTCTTTGGGTCACATCTATCTTCTAGCTATACTCATTCATTTGCTATTCTCATCTGTTACACTCACTTGTTGATATGATCATTCTCAGAGGATGCCCAAATTTATACCTCTTCCCAGGGCCTCTCCTCTTAATTACAGATGTAGATATTTAATCTCATACTCAACATCTCTATTTGAATATCCTATAGGCATTTAGAAATTAAAATATATAAATATGCATTTTATTATTTGGAGTATTACAGGCAGGTACATGCAGTTATGTATATCTCTAATTTGTATACAACACATTTCAAATTATAAAATAGAATTTCAAAAACATTCAAGGTAATCTGGTAACAAAAGGAAAATATGTGTATTTTTTTTATACATTAAAAAGCTGAATAGTCCAAACAGATGTGATTATCTCAAATACATAGATCATACTAACAAATCTTGGGAAAAGTTAAAGTGCAAACATAGGAAATATTTGTTTTTCTGTTAGAGTTTACCTTAAAAGGAAGTACATGGATTATATCATGCTAAGCACAGTACTACTGGCATTCCTAATGGAAACTCTGAAATAATTTTTTTGTATAGTGAAGTTTGTATGTGTTTTCTCTGCATAATGATTAATGTTACTATATGACCATGAAAAAGACATGTATTTGTGGATCATGTGTTCTTTTTGGTTATAAAGTTTATTTTATGGAAAATTCTATTTGGATAAGTTCAATTAGTTGGGTACTATTCTTGCTTAACTAAAGTATGTGTCTTATAAAAATATTCAGAAACTACTAGCTTAAATCAATAGGGAAAAAAAGAGAACCTAATTATCAACCTCATGTGAACTTTAACAATAGTTGAGCAATGCAAGCTTGTACACAACCTACAATATATGAACAAAAGACCATTAAACCTACAGAAGGTAGATTACATTACACAGAGGCCAATATATACCTTGGTGCATCACTGAACATTTGCAATACGGGGTCCACTCCACTGTCAATAAGAGAATATTATGTGATACACAAGCACAACTTTATGTCAGTGGAAATTAGCCAAGTGCAACAGGAGGAAAACATATGCACATATGTTCTTCTTATTCCGACTCAAGCAAAAATGTATGCTTTGTCCAGTCAGCAATTTCCAGTGGAGAACTGAAGAGACCTTATAGAAGCCTGGTTTTTAATTAAAAATAGTTTTAATATGTGCTGATTGATGACAAGTTATTTATTGCATCACTGAGCCTGTAATGAAGGATGTCTGGAAAATAAGCACTTATATATTTTCAGACCTATCTGAATGGAAGAACAATTGCTGAAATCACACATTAGATTAAGAAAAAAAGATGTTATGCTAAATAGAAAGGATGATAACATCAGTAAAGGTAACTATTTGGAGTAATGAGCCACAAAAATCCTTAAGAAAATTGGTCGTTGTATATAAGATTGTATTATCATTAGTGACATTGGTAAGCATTTGCTTATAATTAAGAAAACTGAAACAAACCTAATGGTGGCTTAAAAAATAAAGGATATTTTGTTGCTTGATTTTTCTCTGACAGCTTACATACAGCAATTTTAAGCTGAAGAAATTCTTGAGTGTGTCAATTACCCTCTATAACATAATTCATATTGTGCTAACAACAGTTAAGTATACAGACAGTGATGCCAGAGACCCAGTTTTAAAACCTGGATGTGAACCACTTTCTCACACCATACACAAAAATAAATTCAAAATAGATGAAAGACCTAAATGTGAGATAGGAAACCATTAAAATCCTAAAGAGACTGTCACCTCTTTTACATTGGCTGTAGCAACTTCTTACTAGATACGTCTCTTGAGACAAGGGAAACAAAAGCAAAAACGAACTACTGGGACTTCATCAAGATAAAAGCCTTCTGCATAGTGAAGAAAACAATCAACAAAACTAAAAGGCACCCTTTAAAATAAGAGAAGATATCTGAAAATGACATCTGATAAAGAGATAGTATGCAAAATACAGAAAAAAGTTATCAAACTCAACACCCAAAAACCAAACAATCCAGTTTTAAAATGGGCAGAAGAGAAGGAGATGGGAACCCCAGATGTGCGCATTGACACCAGGCTCAACAAAGCTGTCTGGGCCAAAGGAATAAGGAATGTTCCATACCGTATCTGTGTGTGGTTGTCCAGAAAATGTAACGAGGATGAAGATTCGCCAAACAAGCTCTATACGTTGGTTACCTATGTACCTGTCACCACTTTTAAAAATCTACAGACCGTTAATGTGGATGAGAACTAATTGCTGATTGTCAAATAAAGGTATTTCTGCCTTTAAAAAATTTAAAAAATAAAAAAAATGGGCAGAAGAAATGAAAAGACATTTTTCCAAATGGCTAACACACATGAAAAAATAACCAATATCACTCATCATGAGGGAAATGCAAGTCAAAACTGCAATAAGATATCACCTCACACCTGTCAGATTAACAACACAGGAAACAACAGATGTTGGCAAGGATACCGAAATAGGGATCTTACACCATTGATGGAAATGCAAACTGGTGCAGCCACTCTGGAAAATAGTATGGAGGTTTCTCAAAGAATTAAAACTAGAACTACCTTATGACCCAGCATTATACTACTAGGTATTTACCCAAAGGATATAAAAATGCTGATTAGAAGCAGTACATACACCTTGATGTTTATAGTAGCATTATCAACAATAACGAAATTATGGAAAGACCCCAAAAATCTATCAACTAATAGATAAAAAAGAGGTGTTATATTTGTATATATATATGTATATATGTATGTATATAAAATATATATATAACAGAATATTAACCATAAAAAAGAATAAAATATTGCCATTTTCAATGACATGGATGGAGCTACAGTGTATTATATTAGGGGAAATAAGTCAGTCAGTGGAACACAAATACCATATGGTTTCGCTCACAAGTGGAATTTAAGAAATGAACACAGAAGGAAGAAAAAGAGAAACCATAAAACAGACTCTTAGGTATAGAAAACAAACTGAGGGTTGCTGGAGGAGAGGTGGAGGGGATGGGTTAAATGGGTGATGTGGATTAAGGAGGGGTTTACTGCGATGAGCACTGGGTGTTGTATGTTAAGTGAGGAATAACTAAACTCTACATCTGAAACTAATATTACACTTTATGTTAACTGGACTTTAAATAAAAACTTGAATGTACCGGGGCGCCTGGGTGGCTTAGTCGGTTAAGCGTCCGACTTTCCGACTTTCGCTTAGGTCATGATCTCGCGGTTCGTGGGTTCGAGCCCCGCGTCGGGTTCTGTGCTGACTGCCAGCTCAGAGCCTGGAGCCTGTTTCAGTCTGTGACTCCCTCTCTCCCTGACCCTCCCCTGCTCACGCTGATTCTCTCTCCTAGAAATAAATAAAACATTTTAAAAAAAAATTAAAAAAAAAAAAAAACTTGAATGTACCAAAAAAACAACAAACCAAACTAAAAACAAAACAAAACAAAACAAAAAAACAAAAACAATCAAACTGGATCTGCCACTTTCTTGAAATACTATTTGGATGTTTACAAAGTGCCTCATTTCTGTCTCATGTAAATAGGCAAGCATAATACTTCTTCCCAAGGTTAGTATAAACATTAAATGAGTTAATACAAATAAAGAAGTTTGATGAGTGGTTAGCACATACCAAGTGCTTAATACCTTGGCTGTTGGATCATTCACACTCACAAAAGTGACCAAAGTAAGCAGCAGAAAGATATGCAAAGGAGGATATATAGTAATGTATAGAGTTTAGGAAAATACATCTGTAAGACAAAGAGAAGTCCATATAGTATATAGGACAAAGATGACAAGGAGAAAACATGTAGCATTAAAAAAATTAGTTCATCTTTTGGGGCATTTGGGGTGCTCAGCTGGTTAAGCACCCAACCAATTAACATCTGGTCATGATCTCATGGTTTGTGAGTTTGAGCCCTGCATCAGGCTGTCTGCTGTCAGTGTAGAGCCTGCTTCAGATCCTCTGTCCACCCCCCATCTCTGCCCCTCTCCTGCTTGCACTCTCTCAAAAGTAAACAAACATTAAAAAAATCGGTTCATTTTTTTGTCAACTTGTCATAATAACCATCATTATCAATAGGTATCCTGAGCAAGGACTTCTTTCCAGTGTACATCTGTAAAAACTTTACATATATTTGTATTATTCCTTATGTTTTGTCTTAATTTCCAAACTGCACTAATAAATTGAATTCTTTACATACAAACCTAAGTATAAAATGAATGTGTAGCTGAGTATGGCAAACCATTGCCTGTGAACCACAGTCTGTGTCCCATAAACTAAGAATGTCTTTTACATATTCAAATGGTTGTAGAAGAAATTACTGGTATAAGAATAATGAAAGAGATCACAAAACCTGTAACACTTAATATCTCTGCTTTATAATGAATGTTTGCTGACTCCTAATATATAGTTAAGAATTGGCAAAAATGACAGTTAATACAAAAATATGGGAAATGAGAGGGGGAAAAAAGAAACAATAAAGAAAAACACTTTTTTAGAGAAATGGGGGATCATTTTTCAAATGCCATTTGCTATAGGATCTCAAAGTAATGCAAACAAATGCTAGCGTAGTGTACAAAATGAATGGAATATACAGGTACACTATTAACACAAACAATGCCAGATGAATAGGAAGGACAAAACTCGGAGAAGATATTTGTCAATTGAATCACCAAACCAACATTCATTATGTTTTTCCACTGAATTAACATCTGGTCTTCAAAGACATTTAGACAAGAGAGATCAAGGATATTAAGTCAGAAACTGCCATCTTTTGTTTAAACAACAGTAACAAAACTAATAAAAATATACTAGGCATAAGAAACCGACTATATAGTAGATATGAAATCCGGAGATAAATTATGTCTACGTGAAAGGTATGCAGAATTTGGGTGCCTGGGTGGCTCAGTGTGTTGAGCGTCCACCTTCAGCTAAGGTCATGATCTTGTGGTTTGTAGGTTTTAGCCCCACATCGGGCTCTGTGCTAACAGCTCAGAGCATGGAACCTGCTTCAGATTCTGTGTCTCCCTTTCTCTCTGCCCTTCCCCAACTTGTGCTCTGTCTCTCTCAAAACAATATTAATTTTTTTAAAGTTACACAGAATTTATGATCATACCTCTTATAAGAAGTATTTTTGTACTTATTATTTTAAAACTATGATCATTGCTCATTATTCATTTTTACCTTTGGAAGTCTTTATGGAGAATTAATTGTTGAGAATTCTCTATAGTTTGATTGTATACCTCATTGTTTTATAAAGATTACATTTGAGGGGCACCTGGGTGGCTCAGTCAGTTAAGCGTCCTACTTTGGCTCAGGTCATGATCTCATGGTCTGTGAGTCTGAGCCCCTTTTCAGACTTCGTGCTGACAGCTCAGAGCCTGAGGCCTGCTTTGGATTCTGTGTCTACCTCTCTCTCTGCTCTTCCCCTGTTCATGCTCTGTCTCTCTCTCCCTCTCAAAAATAAACATTAAAAAAATTTTTTAAAAAGATATCACATTTGAATCTTTAAGATAAAAAGTCATATAAAGTTTTAACCACCCTCCTGAGTTCATACTGATGAGGAATTGGTTGTGCTGGAGATGCTGTGGATGAGTGACTAACAGTTGCTTAAGTCTGAGTAACAGGGTGTCAATGTAAATGACAGAAGTAGGTGACCCTGTTTTGGTTATAGTCTGGCTTATTGCTTTACTCAAGGAATATTCTTTGTTATTTTTTCTATCTACATTGTGTCAAGAAATCAAAATCTTTATTGGCATTGACGCACATCATCTAAATAACTCTTTCCAAATTCTTCAAAACAATGATGTTCACTGGTGATATGGCTGGAAGCGACAAAAAGTAAACTGAATTTCAAGTTACTATTTTATAAAATTAAAAATAAAAATGTTGACATTAATATATAATTTTAAAGCTATAGTTGTTATACCTAACAATGATAATAAATCATTGTTATAAACTTTCTAATATCCTTTGGAAATGGAAAAATGACTGTGTTTTTTGTTAACAAGAGAGCAATACAGAAGAACAATACATTTCAGAATTGAACTAGTGTTACTCCATTCTCTGTCACCAAGAGGACTTATACAAAGTGCCAGCCACAACCACAAATTGCCAGTAGACTGATCTCTCTAGAAAGTTTAGTGCTGCAATCAGTAACATGAAGAATGGTTGAGTTCCTTTTTCCAGTACCAGGCCCACAGAGATGGTCAAAAAGCTAGAGGCAAAGTGCTATTGAGAATTCCACATGGATCCTAACAGTCCTCCTCCACGGACAAAAAAGAAAAAAATGGTACAAACTGTAGGAACAAGTGTAATAAAACATCCTCTGCAAGGCACTGGGACCTCTGCCAAGAATTCAGATACTAGGACCACAATATTTTAGTATTTCAGCAAAGAGATTTACTAACGATAAAAGTATGATAGTTTATGGAAGTATATATACGTACTTAATTCCAAACTCCCCAAGAACAAAATTAATTATCAACAGTAAGGGCAAATGGAGAATAAATTCATTAAAATCACCAAGAATGAAAAGAGACACCACCAGTTTTTGGGTAGTATTACACATTAATGAATAATTTTTTTTCTCCCTTCATATCCTCTTTCAAATATTTATTTTGTTTCAGTTCCTCAGGAGAAACATGAAGCAGGACATAGAGCACAATCTAAATGACCTCTTTGGTTTAGACAAGGTTCAGGCTTCTGTTGGAAAGTGGGTATTCTCAACGGTTTAATGAGTCTGGACCTCAGTGGTTGTCTTACTCCATGAGCCTTTGAGGGCATTTCATTAAAGCAGTACACACATAACAGGATGCATACATATTTAAGAATGTTATGGAAAATACTCTGACCACCTTTAGTAGAGATCTGTAGGCTTTGGGGGAAGTGAAGATTTTTCTTTTCTTTTTTTTGAAATAGTAGTAATACTAATAAAAATAAATAACAATATTTATCAAGCTACTATTAACAAACAGTATACCTAGTAGACTAATGTTTGACCTTCAAACCAAGGCTGCTGTGTTCAGATTCCAGGTCTTTCTCCTACTGCTGTGTAATCTTAGGAAAGTTGCATAATGCTCTGTGCTTTCGGTGTCTCATTTTTAAAATGTGGAGAAGAATATCATCTTACAGGAGTTTATGAGAATTTTATACTATATTCCATACTAAGTTAGAATTATGCCTGTACTGTAGTAAATGTGGCATGACTCTGGTTTGTCTATCACCTTAGAATGTCATAGCAAATGTTTCTAAGGAAAAAGAGACATTCTCAATCTGCAATTTTTTTTGCTCAGAAAGACTTGATCATTGAAAAAAAAATTCTATAATTCAATGGCAGTATGCCTCTGAAGTCTACACATTAAACCAATCAATGATACTAAGATATTAAAAACTTTTCAGTGTGATTTCTAAAAAACAAATACATTTTAAGAAAGGTGTAGAAATTGAAAATCACCCATGTATGGTGTCACATTTCATGAAAGAGCCTAGAATGGGGGATTCACTTTGTGATTCTATGATAATGCACTTGACTGTTCAAGTCAGGTGTATGGAGTAGGAGAAGACAAAGGACAGGGATTTTTGGATTTCCAACATTAAAAAAAAAATAGAAACAAGACAGGGATTTTTGGAATTCTAACATTAAAAAAACAAAAACCAAAAAAACGTGTATGAAGAAAGGGAGGAATGGGAGGAAAAGAGAGAAAGAGATGAGAATGCCTTTTTCAGTTTACATACTCTCAGACCCTTCTTGGAATTCAAGGATTGAATTACAGTTTATAATTTTCTTAATTTATGTAAGTTCCCAAAAGTTTCTAGAATATGAGCCATTCCAGTCATCTAATATTCCTTCTTCTCAAGTCCCAGCAAGGCTGTAAATAAATAAGCATCTACATTACCACTTCAGAAATTCTACCACTATTCATCCTCTCTTACAGAAATGTACAAGAAAGTGAATGATATTTGGGCCAGAAATCACAGTCTTTTATATATGGCAGCTAGGCCCATGGGCTGAATTCACACACACTAAAATTCCAGGATTTCAAGGAGAATGGCTAGTCCCTAATAGTTTATCTCTCTATCCATTCTTCTAGAATTCTATAAAGGAAATATAACATCTTCGGTTTAAAAACAAAACAAAATGCTAGTAGCAATTATTTTGTTGCATAATACTTTAGGGAAATAATTTATCTGCATAGTCCTGCTCAGAATCTTCATTATTTGGGAAAATACATATCCATGTAACAATAAGTGAAATCATAAATTCAGATACTATAAACTATTGTATAGTCATGGGACCAGTTCTAAATATATTACAATGATTTCAATAAATTGTGGCATTGCTTAATGTACGCTCCCAGAGTGGCACAGCATGGTATTATAAAACTGACTAGACTCTCTCAACAGTTTTCCATATTCAGATTTCTATTAGATTTTACAACTCCCACTTGGATCCCATCTGAAAACTGTGCCCCAATTATTGCCTGAATCACCCTTGGGAAACTTTCTATTAAGGTTTGTTAATAACACTAGTTCACATAAATATTTTAGCTGCAGAGTTATTTTCCTAAATATGTATGAGTTATGTTAATGTTTAAATTACTATTATTATTTATTTTCTGAGACCATAGTAAATCAAAACCTCTTTTAGAAGCTAAAAAGCAACACTGGATTAAATTTATATTATAGTTAATCTACAATTTGGTTAATATCCTTGAGGTAATAGTACTGATTTGTACTTTTATTCTTAACACTGATTGTGTAATAGATTCTTATAATAGTTTATGTAAAACCACTTCCTAAATTTGGATATTTAAATGGTCTTAAAACATGTTAATAATCTATGTCTACTAGAAATTTAAAGCACATCAAAGTTTCATTTTCAAAGAAGCTTTAAATACATTTTAGTTCTTTATACCGATTGAAAATAATTTGTGGAATAAACCTACTTTATCATTTCAGGGAACCATCTCTGAAGACAGGACTCTACAGGTTAACTACAAAACGGTATCAACTCTGTTCTCTCAATGAAGCATAAAAATGTAGTAACACATTTTAGTTAAAGCTAAATATATTTTGTTGAAAACTCTTTAGCAAACAGTGTTGGGAGTATTGTAACAAGAGTGCCTAAATTTTAAACCCAGAGTGAAACCAAATATCAGTGTAAATTTAAAATCAAGCTTAGGTTTAAATTTAAGTTAAGCTTGAGTAAATGTGACCTGAATCAAACATAAATTTTCCCTTTTCTTTATATTTTGGGAAATATACAGTAATAGTCTTAAAAGTATTAATGTAGTATTAATTTCTGCCTCATAAATCCACACAATTTTTACCTTCATGAAAACCCCCAATAAATTTTGTATAATCAGATGAGTAATTCCATAAAACAGTAGCATAAATCACAATAATTAAGGCAATTTCTTAAACTAAGGTCACTATTTATGAACAAATAAATCATAGCAATTAAACTGGTGGGTTTTTATCACGCTGTGATTCTTAACAATAAATACAGAAATTCATGCCATGGACACTTAGACAATCCAGGCATTATTAGTTATCTGCATAAATTGCGCAACAGCGTCACTCTTACTGTCACTTCATTTTAAGTACCAACCATTAAGACCAGAAAGCCAGGAACAAATAGAGAGACAAAAGGAGATGATCCTTGATGGCACGTTTGAGCAGCTAACCACCTCCATCAACCAACTTCTGGATTTGTTCATGTATGAGAAAGATAATCCCTTTTTGATTTAGGCTAGCATTGGCCATGCATGTATTACTTGAAGCCAAGAGCATTCATAATTGATGTATCTTTATATTAATAAAATAACTTATGACTGTTTTCCAAGTCTAGCTTAGTTATTATCATCATGAATAATATGAATGGGAAATTTCTAAAATGAAGAAAAAGCGTATCATTTTTCCCTTTTTCTAAAATATATTTACTTTTAGATCTAAAAAGCTATTTTTAGAAAGCCTTTTTTTCTCTCAGAAGTAATTTGATGTGTTACAATTTCAACTACTGAGGATATGACATACAGTAACTCATAAATAGCAATTTTTAATTGAAAGTTTTTCAGTAATTACCTTCAACAAGTGACTCATTTCAGTTTTTACTACTACTGCAGTGAAACTTTCATGTAGTTTTGTGCTTTATGTAAAAATCTATATATAGGATTCACAAACCCCTGTCCCCCATACTTCTCATATGAAAAAAATCATGAATATATAACTAATCACTTAATTTCCTCTCTACTTCTCCTATACCAAGGAGAACAATTTTTGAATTGGAACAACAGATAGTGATGGCAGGGCTCTAAAGCCCTATGTGGGGAAAACAATTATAAAAGCATCCTAACCCATTTAAAACTGTTAACTTTTTTCATTCCTGAATGATAATATAAAAGACACGTAAAAGAAATCACAGAGAAGGTGTTGTTAAAACATGTTTTGTTTAAATTGGAGAGTGGGGAATGTTCTGATCTTTAAAAATAGTGAGGTTAAAAAGTAAGAATGAGGGGTACCTGGGTGGCTCAGCTGCTTAAGCATCTGACTCTTGATTTCAGCTCAGGTCATAATCTCATGGTTCCTGAGATTGGGCCTGCTTGAGATGCTCTCCCCCTTTCTCTCTGCCCCTTCCCTCTTGTGTACATGTGCGCTCACTCTCTCTTGCTCCTGCTCTCTCTAATAAACTTGAAGGAAAAAAAAAAGGAACAAATATATTTGGCTCTACTCCTAGGCAAAAATGTAAATAAGCTGATGGGTAATGGACACCTAGGAAAGAAAACATATGGAAATAAGCTTTTGTTTACTAAGAACACATACAAGCCTGGATAACCAAAAAAGGAAACTCAAGATATAGAGTAATAAGAAAACAACTAGATAAATTAACCATGAATAGGAAATTACTTAGAAGTATGATGACATTTTATTTTGTTTCATGAGACACATTTTAGTCAGAAATTTCTCGCCATCAAAAAGTAGAGATATAACTACCATTTATCACCCCTGTCTTTTTTGTTGTTGTTCCATCACATAGATTACATTATTTATGAATATTAACATATATATATTATAGCCAATTCAGCTCTCCTAACCATAAAATAATGCTGGCCCTTTGTTCCAGGCATATCTGGAACAGCTCCTCTACTATATTAGGAATGCAGCATTACTGTGGTCAACACTCTAAATAATTGTTTGCATGGGACAGTTCCTACATGTGGGACATTGGAGAATAATGATGGGCAGCTACTAACTTTTAATGAGTGTGGTCAGATATATCAGGCATCCTACAATGCTTAGATTCCGGTCATTAGTGAAGAATTTTTTTTCATATTCCACACTATTTCCAAATATCTCACCATATATTAGTGGATATGACAAATTGACTTATAGTCATCTGAGCATAGGACCCAATATTATTTAACACAAAAATAATTTTTTCAGTTTTAAATACTCCATATTTCCTAAAAATGTAATTACCATCTATGCCAAATGAAGAATGTATTTTTTTCAAAAATTTATTTTAATTCCAGTATAGTTAACACAGTGTCAAATTGGCTTCATGGGTACAATATAGTAATTCAACAATTCTATATATTACTCATTGCTCACCATAAGTGTACTCTTAATCTTCATCACCCATTTCACCCATTCCCCCACCAATCTCTCCTCTGATAACTGTTTGTTCTTTATATTTACTAGTCTTTTTTTGGTTTTGTCTTTTTTATTCTGTTCATTCGTTTCTTAAATTCCACATATGAGTAAAATCACATGGTATTTGTTTTTCTCTGATTCACTTATTTCACTTAGTATTTTACTCTCTAGATCCATCCAGATTGTTGCAAATGGCAAGATTTCATTCTCTTTTTTGTATGAGTACTATTCCATTGTGTATACAAACCACTTCTTATTTACTCATTCATTTAGCAGTGGACATTTAGGCTCCTTCTATAATTTGGCTATTTTCCAAACACTGTTCAATATTTTGAAAATTACTTGATCAAATACCAATGTTATTTTTTATTCCAACACAATATGTAGTCTGCATTTGTAGCTATTACATCTATGCAGAGGCTTAAGTATCTGACTAATGATACAAATCTTCTTACAAGGTTAGATTTGACCATTTATGCATTATTTTACATATCAGTTATAATCACTTTATGTATCATTTTATTGAAATAATATAAGTAGAATTAGGTTTTTAATTATTTTCTTTATGATAACTGATATATTGGTGTTTTTAAGTTAGTGTGTACATAAGCTGTATACTCCCTTAAAAAAATTAATGCTTATTTTTGAGAGAGAGACAGAGCATGAGCAGGGGAGGGGCAGAGAGAGAAGGAGACACAGAATCAAAAGCAGGCTCCAGGCTCTAGGCTATCAGCACAGAGCCTGATGTGGGGCTCAAACCCACGAAGCTCTGCTATCTTTGAAACTCATTTCACAATAGTAAAGATGGAATTATACAATTGTTAAGGGACACCTTGGTGGCTCAGTTAAGCAACCAACTCTTGGTTTTGGCTCAGTCATGATCTCAAGATTCTTGACTTCGAGCCCTTCATGGGCTCTGTGCTGACAGCACGGAGCTTGCTTGGGATTTCTCTCTCCCTCTCTCTCTGTGCCTTCCTAGCTTATTCTCTCTCTGGCTCTCTCAAAAAATAAACATAATAAAAGTTAAATCCATATCCTAAGTACTGAAATCAAATTTGTCCTACTATTGTGTGCATTTGTGTGTGTGTACAGTTATACAAACAACCCTACTTGAGTTGTTGTGCACTGTCTTCATGAAACTATGAGGATAGATGGAAACACAATGCTCACACAAATCAAGTGTTTTAGGACTCTGCCTGCACACATGACAGTAACAGACAGACTTATTAGCTTATAAGAAAGTAATGTCAAATTCAAGATACTAACATTGAAAAAAAGTACAAATTTGCAAACATTAAAGAAACCTATTAGAGACTAAATTTGTCCTTTTATTCTGTGCATTTGTGTGTACAGTTAGAAGAATTATGATCTTTCAAAGGAAAATTATGTACAGCCAATTAATTTTGGAAAACTTCATACAGTAATAGACCCTAAAAAATGGCTGGAACTTAATAGGGATGTGTTAAGTGTTCAGATCCACAAAAAGTCTAAAGATTCTTCCCACCTTTTCCAGTTCCTTCTTACTTTTCTCAGAGACAATCCTCCATTGAATCTCATATGTCTAATCTCATCTGAGTCTCTGCTCTTAGGAATACTGAAGTAATGGAGAAAGAATTATGTTCAAGGAAAACAGAGTAGTTGTGTATTACTGTAATAGATTTCTTCTGTGTATCTGCAGTAAAGGCTGGAAACCGATTGGATGATATTAGGTAATATTTGAAATCCCAGGATAATGGATGTACAAGTAATATAGTATTGAATTTGGATTTTAGTTTAGTTTAACAGCACTGTACAGGAGGACAAAACTACAAGGAGGAAAACTACTAAACACCTTCATAATATTAATTAAGGTAGAAGTGACTGAGAACTTGATCCAGGGTGATGGTTGTTGGGAAAGGCAATCTGGCATAGGTGCTGCACATTCCATTAAGCTCTTAGAAGCAAGACCAGATAAATAACTTATAGGACTGAATGCAAAAACAAAAACAAATACGAGGCACTTCACAGCATAGGGCTCTATGTGACCATATAGGTTGCACGCCAATGAAGTCCGCTCTATTTGCTGAGTATGCCAACAATTATAAGCCCCAAACACACTCTACCTGGGCCATTTCTCAGGGTTGTTTCCAGTGGCAGACCTTGAACACTGAGACAATGTTTCTGTTATGGACTGTCCAATATTCATATTTCAAAATCCTAACCCCCAACATGATGGTATTGGGATATGGGGCCTTTGGAAGGTCACTTGGTCATGAGGTTGGGACCGCCATGAAGGTATGTGTCCCTTATAAGAAGAGAAAAAGGGCATCTCTATTTCCACCATGTGAGAATACAAATAAATTGGCAGTTAGCAGCCTGGAAGCAGGCTTTCACCAGAATCAGACCTTGTGACGCTCTGATCTCAGACTTGCAGTCTTAGAGCTGTAAGAAATAAATTCCAGCTGTTATAAGTTACTCAGTCTGTGGTACTTTATTATAGCAGCCCCAGCGGACTAAGGCAGTCGCCATTAGGGA
This sequence comes from Hyaena hyaena, assembly GCF_003009895.1. Lineage (NCBI taxonomy): Eukaryota > Metazoa > Chordata > Mammalia > Carnivora > Hyaenidae > Hyaena > Hyaena hyaena. Next base: position 796,249 of record NW_024081506.1, read on the forward strand.
CAAAGAGTAAACTTGCTAAACTGCTTCCTATTAATACAGTCACTCTGCAAGCTCGGGATTCCTCAGCTATGACCCAGAACCACTGCATACAGAGCTTCCCCTTGAATTGCTCCGCACCGTTCTCATGAACTATGCAAATAGATGTAAACACAATACTCACACACTTATTAGCTTATAAGAAAGTAATATTAAATTCAAGAAACTAAGATTGAAAAAAAGTGTAAATTTGCCAACATTAAAGAAACATATTAAAGATTGTATCAACTAGTAACAGATTGCATGAAGTTTGGGTGAATAGGAAGGAAAGAACAGAAGACAGAAATGTGTTTACTCCAAAACAGCATAATCCAGGTAACTGATAAAAATAAGAGTGACAGGAGAAGGGGCTGCTGGAGAAAAAATATGAAGAGAAGCCATTTAGATACTTTGAACACTTCCTCCCAAAGGTCTCTTGAATCTGATTACTTCTTTCAGTTTTCCTTGCCACTGTTTTTCTCCTAGTGAATATACCACACCCATTTCTCTTCATTAAACATCACTGTGCAAAATGAGGCCTAAATAATTCCTAACAAACAAACAAGAAAAAATGAAGAGAAAGGAAAGGGAATATAAAAAGTTAAGAGAGCTCAAGAGGGGCTGCACGGCAAGAGAGCTAGGATTTGTACCCAGATCTGACTCAAAGCATAATTTCTTTCTTAACATTGCGAACACTGGAATCTGATGGCAAGATATCACGTGAAGAGCAGTCTTTTGTAATTTCTTTAAATATTTTCAACTTCTATTGCAATGCTCTACATAAATATAGTCTAGCTATGTAGGACCAAAAAAAAAAAAGCTATTAAATGATCATATAATATAGCACCTTGGCCTCATTTAAGAAAAAATAATCTGGGGGCGCCTGGGTGGCTTAGTCGGTTAAGCGTCAGACTTTCGCTTAGGTCATGATCTCGCGGTTTGTGGGTTCGAGCCCCGCGTCGGGCTCTGTGCTGACTGCCAGCTCAGAGCCTGGAGCCTGTTTCAGTCTGTGACTCCCTCTCTCTCTGACCCTCCCCTGCTCACGCTGTCTCTCTCTCTCCTAGAAATAAATAAAACATTAAAAAATTAAAAAAAAAAAAAAAAGAAAAAATAATCTGAACCTAAAAGAAATGCTGACTTCCCTTAAAATATTTTAAAATTTTTTAATGTTTATTTATTTATTGAGACAGAGACAGAGAGAAAGGAGGAGTCAGGGAGGAGCAGAGAGAGAGGGAGAAACAGAATGCAAAGCAGGCTACAGGCTCTGAGCTATCAGCACAGGGCCCAACACAGGGCTCAAATCCACGAACTATGAGATCAGGACCTGAGCCAAAGTCAGAAGCTTAAACAACTGAGCCACGCAGGTGCCCCTAACATATTTTGGAAGTAGGAAAGTACAACTTATACAAGCAATACAGTATCATGTTTTCCTCTCCAGATATATTTCTAGATTCAAAGTCATTCATCCATGCAACTTTTTTTGTATATTAGTACCCAGAGCATAGTAAAACAGAAATTGTGATTTTCAGCATGCACATTTCATACTTACCTTCTTATATTAATGGAATTGCTTTCAACAGAAAAATTTAGAGTAGTTGTTCCTGTATATCAGGATCTCCAAAGGTAGATCTCAATTTTTTAAATAAGTGCATTTGCAATAAACCATTTAATATTTCAGGACTGTCTTATAGTGTGGAATTTCAAAAAAAGCAGAGTTTATTTGGCTGTTATTTGCATTTCACTATCTTCTATATTCTAGCACAGCTTCAGCTTGACTGCATTTTTTTCATCATGATGGTCATTTTATGAAAACTTAAAACGGATTTTGAGGATAAGACAATATATACCAAACTATTTTATTATCTCTTTGTGGGCATTTTGTTTTATGATTCGTTTGACTTCAAACAGCTAATATTTGGTGGTCTGAAGAAGAAAAAATTTAAATTTAACTTGATGTCTACTGGCATTTAGGAAAAAATATCCCTTCAGCCTCTGAATTTAATTCCATCCCTTTCACAGGAAAGTACCTATATATGTGCTTTATATTTTCCCTGCAACAATCTGAGCCTGAGAGTTTTCCTGTGAATTGGCTCTGCTTCAGGTCTACACAACAAAGTGAACTAAATGATATCAGCGTTTATAGATATCAAATATGACAACTTTAGAAATATTGCTCATTTGCAAAGCCCAGCAACTTTACTTTCTCCCCATCAGCTGGCTTGTCTAGGTGACACTTGCAATGTGTCATAAGCATTAAGCATATGACCCATTCTCACTCCCCTTCCTCCTTCAGCACACTAGGCAGATATGATCCATTCTGCCATAATATCCAATGAATTTTGCATGAGATTCTTAAGAGCAAAAGCTATTAAGTACAGCAGTGGGTAAGAAGTCAGTCTTACTAATAGAAGGGTTTTTTTTAGTGCTTCTGGAAAAAGCCAATGTTCTTTCTAAAGTTCTGGGTCACTTAAGTTGGTTTCAGCAACTAAAGCTTAGTATACCTGACTTCCTTTCATTGGTAGAGAGTTTATTTTTTTTTTTTTAGAAATAGCTAAAAATAATTCATAAAAGGCTTTGAGGAAAATAGTTCAGACTTTTAGAGTTATAAAATGAAGCCTATAGAAGTCTTCTACAAAGTTGCATGATCAATAGATGTTACCTGACATATAATTTAACTGACTGATTAACCCAGAAAATAGATGCCAGTTAACATGGCAGTTCTGCTACATTTCCATGGTCAGCTACACTAGGATGTCTCAAATGTGTAGACATAATTACAGTTATAGCTCCCCTGTTAAATAATTTTCCTTTGGAGAAATCTCTCATTTGCTAACTAGTTTAGTATTCCATTAGTCGCTTCGAGTATTAAAAGAGAATTTTGTTCAAATAACACAGACTGAATCAAATATTATCTAAGGGCAAACAAGGAGGAAGTAAGAGTTGCATTAATGTTTTACCGTAGGGTATGATTTATCTTGCTGAAGTAGTCATTTATAATAGAGTCTAATAATACATACTATTCTAATCACTTGGTAAGTAGTTACTGCAGTACTTTGAGATTTTAATCCATGAAGGAGAGCTGCAGTGGGAAAAAACCTTATATTTTTTTGTCTTAAACACTAAGATTATATTTCTTCCAAGTTTTTATTTAAATTCCAGCTAATTAACATTGAGTGTAGTATTAGTTTCAGGTATAGAATTTAGGGAGTCATCACTTACAACACTGTGCTCATCACAAGTGCCCTCCTAATTTCCATAACCAATTTAACCCACCTCCCCTCCAGGAGCCATCAAGTTATTCTTTATAGTTAAAAGTCTATTTCTCGGTTTGACTCTCTTTCTGCCTTATGTTCACTCATCTTGTTTCTTAAATTCCACATGGGTGAAATCATATGGTATCTTTCTCTGACTTGTTTGCTTAGCTTTATACTCCCTAGTCTACCCATGTCATTACAAATGGCAAGATTCCATTTTTTATGGCTGAGAAGTATTTCATTGTGTATACACACCACATCTTCTTTATCCATTCAACAGTCAGTGGGCATTTGGGCTCTTTCCATAATTTGGCTATTGATGGAAATGATGATAAAAATATAAAATACTAGATATTTATAAACAGGCTCCATGCCCAATGCGGGGCTTGGACTCATGACCCTGAGACAAGAGTCAGATGCTCTACCAGCTGAGCCAGCCAGGTGCCCCCATTTTGAAGAAAAGTAAAATAATTGTAGAGAAATGCTGTAAAACTTCAGGATAAAATTTGGTCAAGGGACTAAAGATTTCAGATGACTTTAAATAATAGTACTTAGGAAGCAATACCAGCAAGATGACAGAATAGGAAGCCCTAGACCCGCGTAACCCCTATAACCCAAGAACTCAACAAAAGTTAGACAAATTCCATTTGTAAGAAATCCAGAAACTAACCAAGAGGCTCCTGCAGCCTACTCAGGCATAAAACAGCTGCATCAAGGCCAGCAGGGAAATTTGAGCAGTCTTCTTGCCGTAACACTTATCGATGGCACAGCACCATTTAATGGGGAGGAAACCCCTACCTCTCAACTTTTTCCTGGGGAAGGAAAGACTTGGACAATGCATCAAAAGTTCCAGCTCTTCTGCCTTCTGCCTTGTCTGCCTCAGAATACTGACAGAACCAGGCACACTCTCACCACCTGGGGCAGAGTGGATGAAGATGGCAGATTGGATACAACTGTCACAGCCCCTCCTACAGGCCCAGTAAAGGATACTGAGGAAATACTCCAACTTCTAACTTTTCCCTAGAGAGGGTAAATGGTAAGACATTCATCCAATGCCCCAACTTCTATGGAGGCTGTCCAGAGGACTGACCTAGCCTATCTCAGAGTGCTAATGGGACCTAGCAAACTCTAACTTCCTGGGAGCCAATGGTGGGGGGCAAAGGGAGAGGGGAACAACAGTCATTTTGAACTAGCCAGTCACCACAGCCTTCTCCATGGCTCAGCATAGCACAGTTCAAAGAGATGAAAATCCTCACTTCAAACTTCCCCATGGAAGAAAAAGAGGTAGACCAGGTGCCCAATACCCCAACTTTTCAGGGAGCTGCTCAAGTAGAATCTTCTGTCTTTCTTACTTCAGAGTGCTTATAGGACTCAGCTAACTCTGGACACCAATGAGACAAAGACTGGGGTTTGATTTAACATTAACAACCATGGGAAAAATCCCAAATCCTAGATTCTTCCTGAGGGAAAATTTTTGATATAATGTCTAACAATTCCACATTTCTGGAGCTGCCCACGCTAGAAAAACTCCTCTTTAGAAGTGTCTGTGTTGACTTCCATAGCTGTGAAAGATGATTTTGTTTTCAAGTTTCCTCACTGTCTAGCATACAAGTTTCCTCTTTCTGACATTGGTATCTTCTTCTATTGTATATGTGTTTTATTACAAGCTCCCATAAACTCTGTGTATATTTAGTATGTGGTAGCTTAATAATCTAGATCTAACAGAGATGTTTTCCAAATGGTCACAAATTACACAAATTTTTTAATAAAAATTAAAGGCCAGGTAAGATGTTCCATGTATAATCTATTTTTTGAAATAAATTATGTAAATTGATAAAGCATTCTATTATATAACTCCATTAAAATGTACTGCTTTTAGATACAATCGTATTATACAATGGCTCGTTCTCTCTGTTCAATGAGTGGGTATAATAATAAAATAAAAAGATAGGAGAACTACAGATTTTCTAGGTTACTGTATACAGTCCATATTTTTGACATTTCTTAAACTTCTGGATTCTATGTCACCTGTAGCAGACGCTGTTCATGCTCGATTCTTATCCCTTTGGTCTTTAATATTTCAAATGTTTGATCATATTCCAAATGTCAGCATACACTTACTCTGGTTGATAGAGCCTAGTCAGTCTTCATGCAGGGTGGGCCAGAAGCACCACAGAATTAAGAACTCCTGGAAGTCACTTCTAACCAATGATGGTGGGAGCGGTTACACACCTTAGCTCCTTAATCCTTCAGAAAACAAAACTCTGAAGTCAGATTCTAAAACTTCTTCGAGCATCTTCCAACAGGATAAAGTTGCAGTTGCTCACAGCGATAAGTTGCTTGAAAACATATCTTTTATTTTATCCCTTTCATTTTTTTCTCTCTCTACAGCTCTGCTGATATTTCCTGGGAAAACCTCTAAAATAAATATTTGCATTCAAATTTTTCTCTTAAAATCTGCTCCCACAAGAATTCAAACTAAGATAATCACATTAGTTAGATCTTTAATTCGCCTTTTTAATTTGAACATTGATGATATTTATCAGTTCCATTTCACATAAAATGTCATTTCTTTTGTTCTTGCCAATTTTGTTAGTCTTCAATACTCCTTCCTCACACACAAATTTGCCTTTCCTTTATTCTACTACAGAGGTTACAATTTACATGAATTTATTTATATAATTTTTATCGTGCCAAGTATTTAACTATCTGTTTAGTCTCATATTCTAGCCTAATAAGAACATAGCATTTTAATTATAGATAAATTATAGTGAGTAGTGTTAAACACTTTCACTTCAGTGTCGGGCAAGCAAGGTTCAATCCTCAATTTTACATTATGTTTTTAAGACTCTGAGGGAATCAACTATACTGCAAACAGTTTCCTTATCTGTAAAATATAAAAATGATACTTAGAGGAGTTGTGCAAGAACTGGATTACTTAAAAAATGCAAATTTCTTAGCATGGTATGTGGCATGTTTTCAGCTATCCAATGATTAACAGTTGCTACCACATCAGAAACTCTAGAGGCACCTGGGTGGCTTAGTCAGTTAAGCATCTGACTTTGGCACAGGTCATGTTCTCATGGTCCATGGGTTCAAGCCCCGCTTTGGGCTCTGTGCTGACAGTTTAGAGCCTGCAACCTGTTTCGGATTCTGTGTCTTCCCCTCTCTCTGCCCCTCTCCTGTTCACACTCTGTCTTTCTCTTTCAAAAATAAATATTAAGTTAATATTAAGTTAATATTTTCTCTTTCAAAAATAAATATTAAGTTAATATTAAGTTAATATTTATTTTTGAAAGAGAAAGACAGAGTGTGAACAGGAGAGGGGCAGAGAGAGGGGAAGACACAGAATCCGAAACAGGTTGCAGGCTCTAAACTGTCAGCACAGAGCCCCTTGAGGGTGTTATGCTGAGCGAAATAAGTCAGGCAGAGAAGGACAAATACCATATGTTTGCACGTATAGGAGGATTAGGAGGAACTTGACGGAGGAACAAGGGGGAGAAGAAGGGCGGAAATGGTGGGGGAAAGGGAGAGAGGCAAACCATGAGAGACTCTTGAATGCTGACAAAAACTGAGGACTGATGGATGTGGGGGGGAGGGGGGGATGGGCATGAAGGAGGGCACTTTGGGGATGAGCACTGAGTGTTATGTAGAAACTAATTTGACAATAAACTATTTGTAAAAATAAATAAATAAATAAATAAATATTAAAAAGAAAAACGAAATTCTCCAAAGTCCCTGTCTTTATGTTCTATTCTAAAAAATACTTTTCTCACATTTCATTTTATTTTAGTCTTAATAGGCTACACATTCTCTCATATGCATAATTTACTGCCTTTCAATCTATCACTATTTTTGTTTTGTTCCTCTTATCTTCTTCTCCCCTTCTTCAATGTTCCACACATCATTAGAAGCACCTAAGTGCTTGATATGCATTGCATTTGTCCTTACTTTTCAAATCAGCATGATTTTAAACTTTCCTGAGTATTTCACAACTCAAAAAAGGATGCTTTGTTTCCTTATTAACTACTAAATCAATGGACTCTCTTGCTTTACATAGGTATTACTTACGTGTCCAACCACTCTTCAGTATAATAGTCATGTATTTGGGGAAGAAATCTGCTATTAAAACTTGCAAGCTCCTTTCCATCATCACCTAGAATGACATTCCCTTTTACTTAAGCCATTCACTGACATGACCACTATTTAGATTTTCTGTTGATCCAGAAAGCACATCTGATATTTCAAGTTTAAACTCCTTAGTCTCTGACTACTGTTTCCTACCATTACAGATGTCACAATCATTGGCAATTGTTTGAGACAATTGAGAGCCATAGTTTATATAACTGCATTTATTTTCAATCTATAAAGAATTTACTAATCACGAAAATGGCAATATTGTACCAATTTTAATGATATAATGTTCTGTTCATTGATTTCATAGAGCTTCATATTAAAAAAAAAAAACAAAAAGATCATTCTATGACTTAATTGTTGGAAGAGAGATAAAATAGGAAACAATTCTATTTCAGTATTATTTCTTTGTTCCCAACTGTCCCAATGTTTTGTAGTAAAGTTTCACTGATGTTTACCCTATCAGCAATTTCAAGGGATCCATATTGCTTCAAACTCTTTACTTGACAATTCACCCCTCTTTGCAGGTGATATTTTTCTAGTTCATTGAGAAAATACAATTAAATTCTATCCCTTCTTACACGTAAGCTATATACGTTCTGATGCTTCCATTAATATTTTCTCTTTTACTTCAATCATATTGAAATTACTTTTTTCAGCATGCTATAATATGCATTGAAATTATTATTACTCCTTCTGTATAAATTCACCTCCTTGCACTTTCAATACCATTTGCTTTCATTCTATCCAAGACTTATTTCCATGGACTAAACCTTCTGGTCCTCTCATCTGATAATGTCAACTCAGTATTCCAATATTCTTCTCGATTCTATCCATTTGAAAAAACATCAACCACAAAAAAACAAAATGTTCCCTAGAAATTCAATATTCCCCCTGCACCTACCATTTATCGTATAATATTTTACTGCAAAAGTTTTAGGAAAAGTAGGTTACCTTCACTACTACTATGCCCTAACTATACTGACTCATCCCCTGACTGAATCTCACTTCTTACCCTTTTATCTAACTGCTATCTGTCCCCCACCCACAACTTTCCAGTGAGCCCCATTTCACAAGTATCATAAATAACTCACAAAGAATATCAATCACATCTGACATTGTTTACAGTCCTCATTCATGGTATTTTTGTTTTCTTGGTTTCCCTAAGACTAAACTTGGCTAGATTTTATTTACATACCTGGCCACTCTTTACCAAAATCATCTTTATTTACATACTCCTTCCCAAAAGATACTCCTAGGATCTCCACAGAGTTCTACTTTAGATCTCTTTACCATTTCCAGATACTCTTCCTACATTAAAATACACAGTTTTGTCCATCTGCTTAAATTTTTTTCTTTTTTCTTTCACATAGAAAACCAAGTCTATCCTAGAGTTATTCTATTTCACAAGTCAATTAAGGTACATAATTTATCAGAAATTGGAATTTATGCATCAGCATACTACTTAGTTTGCTGGTTTTGAGGTTAAAAGTGATTTCCTAGGATTTCTTATAATTATTACTATTAATCTGGTATTATTTTTAATTTGATTAAATCAATTAAATATTTTTGTAAATATTTAATCATATAATATATATGCATATAGTACATAATTTATACATAAATGATATATAAATATAGAAAATTTTAAATATAAGTATATTTTACGTTTATATTATAGCTTATATATAGGTTATATAGAAATATATATGTATGCACATACATATATGTGTGCTTTATTCTTTCTCAACATTTAGTGAAGCATGGAATTTATTTGGAAATGGCCAGGAATTCGATGACAAAATATAGGACAATTGCTTCTGTTATGTTTTGTAGTAGTCAAATAAATCATTCAGCTTGAATTTCTGAAACTTCCTATTACTATTCAATATATCCAGCATAGAATGTTTGTTATATAATGAAGGAAAATTTTCTCAAAAGTAATAGACAAAAAGGAGACAGCTCAGTTCTATTGAAATATTTGGATTTTAACATTTTGTACTACTAGTGTATTTTTGCTCTCAAGTTATGCTCGGTGTGTGTGTTTCCCACATGCACATTTTTTCTTAGTTTATTGTCAAGTTGGTTTCCATATAACATTCAGGGTTCATCCCAACAAGTGCCCTCCCCCATGCCCATCACCCCCCTTTCCCTCTCCCCCACCTCCATTAGTCCTCAGTTTGTTCTCAGCATTCAAGAGTTACTCATGGTTTGCCTCCCTCTCTTTCCCCAACTATTTTTCCCCATTCTTCTCCCCCATGGTCCTCTGTTAAGTTCCTCTAATCCACCTATATGTGAAAACCATGTTGCTACATCCATGTTGCTACAAATGGCCAGATTTCATTTTCTCATTGCCATGTAGTATTCCCTTGTATAGATAAACCACATCTTCTTGATCCATTCGTCAGTTGATGGACATTTAGGCTCCTTCCATGACTCAGTTATTGTTGAGAGTGCTGTTATGAACACTGGGGTACATGTGCTCCTATGCATCAGCACTCCTGGATCCCTTGGGTAAATTCCTAGCAGTGCTACTTGCTCGGTCATAGGGGAGCTCTATTGTTAATTTTTTGAGGAACCTCCACACTGTTTTCCAAAGGGGCTGCACCAGTTTACATTCCCACCAACAGTGTAGGAGTGTGCCCATTTCTCCCATCATTGCCAGCATCTATAGTCTCCTGATTTGTTCATTTTAGCCATACTGACCAGCATGAGGTGGTATCTCAGTGTGGTTTGGATTTGTATTTCCCTGATGAGGAGGGATGCTGAGCATCGTTTCATGTGTCTGTTGGCCATCTGGATGTCCTCTTTGGAGAAGTGTCTGTTCATATCTTCTGCCCATTTCTTCACTGGATTATTTGTTTTTCAGGTGCAGAGTTTGGTGAGTTCCTTACAGGTTTTGGATACTAGCCCTTAATCTGATTTGTCATTTGCAACTATCTTTTCCCATTCCATAGGTTGCCTATTAGTTTTATGGATTGTTTCCTTTCCCGTGCAGAAGCTTTTTATCTTGATGAGGTCCCAATAGTTCATTTTTGCTCTTGATTCCCTTGCCTTTGGGGATGTGTCAGGTAAGAATTTGCTGCGGTTGAGGTCAAGGAGGTTGTTTCCTGCTTTCTCCTCTAGGGTTATGATGATTTCCTGTCTCACGTTCAGGTCCTTTATCCATTTGGAGTTTATTTTTGTGTATGGTGTGAGAAGATGATCTGGTTTCATTCTTTTGCATGTTGCTGTCCAGTTCTCCCAGCACCACCTGTTAAAGAAGCTGTCTTTTTTCCACTGGATACTCTTTCCTGCTTTGTCAAAGATTAGTTGGCTGTATACTTTTGGGTCCACTTCTGAGTTCTCAATTCTATTCCGTTGGTCTATGCGTCTGTTTTTGTGCCAATACCATACTGTCTTGATGATGACAGCTTTGTAGTAGAAGCTAATGTCTGGGATGGTGATGCCTCCTATTTTGGTTTTGTCAATATTATTTTGGCTATCAGAGGTCTTTTGTGGTTCCATACAAATTTTAGGATAGTTTGTTCTAGTTTTGAGAAGAATGCTGGTGCAATTTTGATTGGGATTGCACTGAATGTGTAGATTGCTTTCGATAGTAATGACATTTTAACAATATTTATTCTTTCGACCCAAGAGCATGGAATGTTCTTCCATTTCTTTGGGTCCTCCTTCAACTTCCTTCATAAGTTTTCTATAGTTTTCATCATACTGATCTCATATCTTTGTTAGGTTTATTCCTAGGTATTTTATGTTTTTTTTGGATGCACAAACTTGAATTTAGAATATTCACATTTATTTTCAACAGGAGACACTTACTGTGGTATCTGTATATTCTGTTTGTTGTTGAGTTCCTTAAATGTTTTACTTCCATGTTGATATTAGGTTAACGTCTCTATGAAATTACCTAGTGAATATTATGCTGATGTACTTTACTCTTTTCTGGCAACATTAAATGTCCATTATTACAAATCAACCAACTTGTTTCAGTTAAACCCCTTACTAGATCATTTTTCCCATAGTGTATATTGTTATTCAAATATAGCAAATTTTATAATTATTTCACTAGGCTAAATAATTTCTGTAAAATAGGAAATAAGTGACTCTTAATAAGATCAAGACATAATTAGTCATTAAAACTAGAAGATGTAAAGAGAGAGGGCAAGATGGCGGAGAAGTAAGGAGCTCCGTACTTGCACTCGCGCCCATACATCACACAGAAAAGATCTGAAGACATTGGAAACCTTACAAAACCTGAGAGATTGGGAGAAAAAAGATGCAGAATCCACTGAGAGAGCCTTCTAACGTGAATGCGAACCGGGGAAGATAAAATCGGGCCGGGATCAGAGACTCCAGGGTGGGAGGCGATCCCCCTCTACCCTCTACAGGGAGTGAGAGGGGAAAAGAAGAGAGTCCGAAACAGAAAAACCTCCGCACGGGGGAGAAAAACCTCCGCTCGGGGCATAGAAAGACCGTACTTGCCAAATACCTGCACACCAGGTCCCCTCATGCCAACTGGTCCTGGGGGGGGCTGAGCACACAAACTGCTTCTTTGTGCTGCTCCTGGAGGCAGGACTTCAGAGTGGTGGCGCGCCTGCCGCCATTGTAGCTCCCGGGCGGCTGGGGCCCCTGAAAGAGCCGCGCGGACACCGGGCGTCCGCGCCCCTGGCTGGCTGGAACTCGAGAGGGAAGGCAAGGAACTAAAAACTGGGAAATTAGCCAGTGAGTTCGTGTTTCGGGTGAAGAGCCATAGAGGGACCAGGTTTTCCTCACTCCAGCAGGCTCGGGCTCAGAGCACCTGGCAGGCAAGGCCCCGCCCATGTGCACCAGCCTGACCCAGAGAAGGAAGCAGCGATTCTGACTCCGCCCCCAGAGCTCGGCAGGGGGCCTGGAATTGCCCGAGGGGGCTGCCTGGGAAGCTGTGTCTAAGGCAACTTCAGCGGGGCGC